>NW_007074469.1:478132-499657 GCF_000164805.1 Carlito syrichta
CCTTTTTTTTTTTTTTTAATATTTTTTATTATGACATTGTCGGGTACAGATAAGGGTTAGGTATACAAATATCCTTCATTCAGGCACCCTTGTTGATAAGAGGTGTCTCCCCAAGGATTTTCTTATGTATAGTACTTACGTAATGGCCCTGGTATTCCTTCTAATAGGGTTCATTCTAACTTGCCCTCAGGTGTTTACTGTGGAATGTACACACTCAAACAACTTTCTCTAGACACACTTAGTCAAACTCATGTTGTACTTTCTTTTTTTTGAGTTGGAGTTTCACTCTGTCACCCAGGCTGGAGTGCAGTGGCACTCTTACAGCCATCGCAGCCTCAACATGCTGGGCTCAGGCGATCCTTCCGCCTCAGCCTTCCAAGTAGCTGGAACCACGCCCAGCTTATTTTTTTATTTATTGTAGAGACGAGGTCTCCTTCACCTCTGCAGGGTTCCGAGGGCCATGTGACCAGATCGTCCACCACACTATCAAGCTCTGATCCAGAGACAACTTTCAAGGTTTTGTCATTTGAGTAACCCAAAATAGACCATCTACAAATGTGAACCACCAAGGTTTGCTTACAAAAACCCCAGAGAGCCAGACATGCTTCTCAATACCCTCTCTGCTTCTGCCAGCCCAGGCGTTGCAGCACTGGTGATGGGAGTTAGGCCCATTGACAGCAGATTGCTTTCTGCGTTGTGTCCATCTTGTCTGGGAGAGGATGGTCGCGTTAAAGAAGCGTTAGGCCATCCTGCACAATCAAGAACCAAGAGGTTAATATTGGGGGGAATGGATGGGGTACACCTAAGAAGAACAATAACCAATGGACCTTAAGCGTAATGATGCTGGCAACCCCCTCGGCTCCCCTCCCACTGTGGGAGCTTTTCTGTCCTCTCAATAAATCTTGCTTTCTCAAAAAAAACAAAACAAAAACCAGTAATGATGCTCCTCGGGTAACAGCAGCATTTATTAATATCGAGTAAAGGGTGTCAAGATAATCTGAAAAAAGATTTGCCTTTCTGCATTAGTACGTGACACTGTTGTTTGAAAATTCTTATTTTCTACCTTTTTACAAAAATGTGATTACAGCTCGCTCTTATGTATTATCTCATACTTTATGAATAGTTTTCACATCTAGCATGATATGGAAAATTAAATTTCTCCATTACCTTCTAAAGTTAAAATGGTCAATTACTTATTTATTTCACTTGAAAAATACTTTTTTTTTTTTTTTTTTTGAGTTGGAGTCTCACTCTATCGCCCAGACTGGAGTGCAGTGGCCGCTCCCGGTCACCACATCCTCGACCTGCTGGGCTCCGGCGATCCTTCCGCCTCAGCCTTCCAAGTAGCCGGAATTACAGACACGCGCTACCATGCCCGGCTAATTTTTTGATTTATTGTAGACATGAGGTCTCGCTTCCCAGGCGGGTCTCGAACCCGCAGGCTCAGGCAATCCACTCACCTCAGCCTCCCAAAGGCGCGGGATTACAGGCTGAGCCACCGAGCCCGACTGAAAAATACTTTTATAATGGGGTTAGGAGCATCAAATATGTTCCTAAGTTTAAGACAGTCTGTATAATCATTTATTCTCATTGTGTTAATAACAGTAAGATCTGTGAGGTCATTGCTCATTAGCTCCAAGTTACTAAGCATTAAAGTTAACTTTTAAGTAGGTAAACATCTCCCTCTATATCAAAACCTTATGATGAGGGTAGTTTCCTGTAACAAATAGCCATAGTCTTAAGGTTCTACATCAATAGTCCCTTGACTTCAACAAATGTTTCAATAAAACAGGAAAGTTCTTCTCTTTTAACTAAACAAATAAAAGCTTAGCATTTGCTGATAAGATACCAAGTCCATAAGATTTCGTTTATATTCTTTGGCAACATGCCTGTAAATCCTTCCTGGCCTTCTTCTTATGTCTTTCAGAATAAAAGACAATGGGCCAGGCAGGGCTTTGCCTTCCTAAAACCACTTGCACCTGCAGCTTTTTATCCTCTTAAAGTTCCCGCTTAAAACAAATAAGCAAGCAAACAGACAAACACAAATGTGTGCCGTCTTCAATCAGCTGTCTTTTAATAGAAGCAGAATAAAAAACATTCAGAAATTCTGTTTTGGATTTCTCCAAGTATCTCATTGATCCCCCAAACAGGGCTGCATGGTTCATGGCTGAGTCATTGTCCACATGATAAGGTGAGGTTTGGTTCAGTTTGGGGAAGATGATGAACCCTAACGAAGTCTTGTTAATGAGTTGCTGCTCCTTAAAATGCATGTTGGAACCAGAAGCCAGTTCTCCTGGCTTTAAGTCCACTAAGCCAAACTTCCAATTTTGAGTATGAGCATGAAAAAATATGCGCCTAAATCAGTTATCACAAAGCGCTACTGCATTATTTTCATTATATTCCTACGATTTTTTTTCTATTTACCTTCATATTAAACTCAAAGTATAACTTTGAAAGAACTCAATACATGGAAAAAATTTGGTTGACATTAACAATTCATAATTTTATTTTTAACAATGTAGTTTAAAATATCAATTGCTTGAAAAAAACCTCTAGGGTCCAAATATCTATTTATAAGCAGATATGCTTACATCTACAAATAAGCTAAAATATAAGAATTAGTTCTATGTAAAATTCTGCTAAAGGCATAAAATAGACAGATAGAGGTTTCTTTTAAACATATATTTGTTTTGCTAAAAGGCACCTTGTGACCGGGCTCAGTGGCTCAGCTTGTCATGCCAGCACTTTGGGAGGCTGAGGCAAGTGGATTGCCTGAGTCTATGGGTTCGAGACCAGCCTGGGTAACTTGGCGAGACCTCATCTCTACAATAAATAAAAAATGAGCTGGGTGTGGTAGCATGTGCCTATAGTTCCAGCTACTTGGAAGGCTGAGGCAGAAGGATCGCCTGAGCCCAGCAAGCCGACACTGGGGTAGCCGAGAGCGTACCACTGTACTCCAGCCTGGGCAATGGAGTGAGACTCCAACTTTAAAAAAAAAGGCATCTTACTCATGGACTGGAAGAGTCAGTATCATTAAAATGACCATACTGCACAAAGCAATCTACAGATTCAATGCAGTCTTTATCAAAATACCAACATCAGTGGCTCAGCCTGTAATTGCAGCACTTTGGGAGGCCAAGGCGAGTAGATTGCCTGAGCCCGTGGTTTCGAGACCCACCTGGGCAACTTGTTGAGACCTCGTCTTTACAATAAATAAAAAAATTAGCTGGACATGGTGACACGCACCTGTAGTTCCAGCTACCTGGAAGACTGAGGCGGAAGGATCACCGGAGCCCAGCAGGTTGAGGCTGCAGTGGCCGGGAGCGTGCCACTGCACTCCAGTCTGGGCGACAGAGTGAGACTCCAACTCAAAAAACAAACAAACAAAAAAATACCAACATCATTTTTCAAAGAACTAGAAAAAACAATCCTAAAGTTCATATGGAACCACAAAGGAGCCCAAATAGCCAAGACAATCCTAAGTAAAAAGAACAAATGTGGAGGTATCACATTGCCTGACTTCAAATTATACTCTAAAACAGCATGGTACTGGTACCAAAATAGATCAATGAGACAGAATAGAGAACTCAGGAATAAAGCCACTTATCTACAACCAACTGATCTTTGACAAAGCCAACAAAATGAGCAATGGGGAAAGACTGCCCCATTCAATAAATAGTGCTAAGAAAATTGGCTAGCCATATGCAGAAGGATGAAACTAGACCCCTACTTCTCACCATATACAAAAATTAATGCAAAATTGATTACAGACTTAACTATAAGACCTGAAACTATGAAAATCCTAGAAGAAAGCCTAGGAGAAACTCTTTTGGACGTTGGCTTAGACAAATACTTTATAACAAAGACCCCAAAAGCAAATACAACAAAAATAGGCAAATAGGACTTAATTAAATTAAAAAGCTTCTGCACAGCAAAAGAAATCATCAACAGAGTGAACAGAAAACCTAGAGGATGGAAGAAAATATTTGCAAATTATGCCTCAGACAAAAGGCTAATATCCAGACTGTACAAGCAACTCAGACAACTCAACATGAAAAAAAAGTAACCCCATCAAAAAGTGGGCAAGGGACACGAATAGACACTTTGCAAAAGAAGACACACAAGCTAATAAAGACATGAAAAAATGCTTCACATCACTAATTATCAGATAAATGCAAATTGAACCACAAGGAGATATCATCTTAGACCAATCAAAATAGCTATCATTAAAAAGTCAAAGCAACAGATGTTGGTAAGGATACAGAGAAAAAGGAACACTTGTACAGTGTTGGTGGGACCTCTATGGAAAAAAAGTATGGTGCTTTTGCATAGAACTAAAAATGGAACTTTGACCACAGCAATCCCACTACAGGGCATCTACCCAAAAGGAAAAAACATGCACTTGTATCCCCTGAATCTAAAACTTAAAAAAGTAAATTAAAAAGGGCATTTAATTTAGTTTAGCAAACTGTATTCATCTATTGAAAAGTGACTGGGAGGCCAGGTACGGTGGCTCATACCTGTAATCCCAGTCTTTTAGGAGGCTGAGGTAGGAGGATTGCTTGAGCCCAGGAGTTCAAGACCGGCTTCAGCAACATAGCGAGAACTTGTCTCTACAAAAATTAGTCAGGTGTGTTGGTGCATGCCTGTAGTTACAGCTACTCAGAAGGCTGAGATGGGAGGATTGCGTGAGTCCAGGAGTTTGCTGAGATCCTGAGATCGTCCAGCCTGGACGACAGAGTGAGACTGCGACTACAAAAAAAAAAAAAGGAAAAACAGCAGGGAGTGATGATTTGTGTAGGTTAATTAAATATACTTCAATTAAGAAACTAAGTTAGACAGCTGGGTGCTCCCATAGGTAGGAATGACAGTGGGTACCATTTAAGAATGGATATAAATAAGCAGTGCCTAAAAGACATTTTAGATACCAGAAAAGTCACCAAAGCACAGTTAGTTCTCTTTGTGATGATAAGCTTTCGCTCTGGTTTCAAATGCACATCCTTTGATAACACTACACTTGAAATTAAAAATTACAATTCTGCTTAGACTTCACAGACAGATCATCTTCAGTTTCATTTCATTAAAATAGCCAGCAAATTTATAATTGACCAGAAGATTAAATTAGCCTAATCAACAAGAGCAGAAGAGACATGTGCCTCTTTTATTTCTATTTCTAAAATGGTTATAATTAATAAAAGGCATTAAATATAAATTTTCAAAAACATCTTTCCTTGGATGACACATTGTCATGCTTCATAAGCACATATGTCTGTCTTTGAGTGTGATTTCAGTGATTATTTAGTAATGAATTAGGCTAATTTTGTTTCACAGGGCTTATTTTGTAAATTTAAAGATTATATATAATATAGTATCTAATAGCTGGTTGATTAAGTTAATTCAGAAAAAGATGAATCACTTAATCACCTTATAAACAGATTCAATTTCTTTCACATTAACCCATTGATTAAAAATCAGAAGGCACAATCTGTGACCTGGTCCTAAAATAGCACAGCCTGTTAAATTATGCAGAAAAAGGGAGTCAGTTGCATTATGTCTTCACTTGGTCCCTCTGTGGTATTTTGTAATTGGAGGGTGACCCTAAGTGTGCCTGAGGTGACCCCTGCCACAAGTATTCCCTCCTTCCTGTACAGACTTCTGGTGAACAGTCATGAGAATACCAGCCAATGGCAAAAGTCACCAGTGGCTGTGGTGCATCAAAGTGACTGAAAGGCACAGACATTTCTAGAAGGATTTGTGACTTGTAATGGACTTTTGTTGTCATGTGACAAAATCACGGAAGAAACACCAGTGACCACTTCCTGGGAGGGCAAGGCGAGGTAGGTGGCTAATATCTGTGCACCTCTGTGGTCAGGGGACATTCATGGTATTGCATAGAAAATACGTGTGTGCTTTATGAGAGAGTCACTTTCAGCTGCACCCTGTATCAGTTAGGATCAGGTGTCACTACAGATAATAGAAGACTTCCAAATAAAAAGCTGCTTTACAAAAAGTAGAAGTTTATTTGTGCACTGGAGTTAGGTAGCCCAGGCCTTTTACATCATTAGGGACCAGGGTCCATCCAGAAGAGAGAAAGGGGAATTCTCTCTTCTAAGACGAGCTTCTGAAAATCCCATATTACACTTCCTCTTATAGCTCCTTGATTTCTTGGCCATATCTTGCATCAAGGACGGCTGGGAATGTAGTCGTATAACTGGTTGCATATTCACCCCTCCTACCCCCCTAGTGTGCTGGTTAGCCAACTTTACCCTTTCCCTCTCAGAGAGAGAGAGAGAGAGAGAGAATGAATGAATTCTGATTGTAGCATTTGCTAATTTCTGTGACATAAATGTTACCACCATGGTCACTTTCAAGCTCCCAATGGCTTAATGGTTTACACAACTCCTGAGAATCTACTAATTGACTCTTGTGAGCTGGTACAAATGGGCTCCAGTAGACCACTGGCCTGCAGGCAATATCTGACTTTTTTGCCACGAAGGAGAAAGGAGAGAATGAATGATCCAGCAGTCTCTACACAAACAGGAACAGAAAGCAATCATGTATTCCAACTGGAAGTGGGGTTAGAACACGATTCCAGCTGAAAAAGAACACCGATTCTTGACGAGGTAACCTAAAAAGCAGGAGAAAACCAGAGCTGTGATGTTGAGAGAGCGCTGCAGGGCCAGGAAGGCACGTCCGTGGTGTAAGCAGATGCTACCAGCAGAACATATTGGAATTAACCCTGGAGGCGAAGACCCAGCATTAAACCATGAAGGAGAACTTGAAGGTACGATAACGTGGAGGAAGCCAACTGCGATTTCCTGAAGATGAGTGGCATCTCATCTTCAGAAATGCCTTAAACAAAATGCATTTTGTTTAATGATGCATTTTCCCCTTGGACTGAAAGTTTTCCGGGGCTTGGGGACATGTCAGTTCTTGCTCTTTGTTTCATTTTTGGTGTGGAGCCTAATCCTTGGCACATTTATTCATTCAACAAACATTCAATGTGCCTATCTGTAGCAGGCACTGATCCGTGTACTGAGAAAATAACAGTGAACAAAACTGGCAGAAGCCATTGCTGTCATGGAGCTTATGCTCTGTTGGAAGGACAAGGGTAAGAAAATAAACGAAATAATTTATGTGAGGAAAATCAGGCAGGGAAGGAGGGTCGGGAGGGTTCTGAGTGCTCGATCATTTAAGACCAATACTTTTGAACTAAGTGGTGTTTTTGGTTGGGTCTCCCAGAAGCAGGCCCTGATGAGGGTCCGAGTGCCAGCGATTTATGGAGGATGCCCTCTGGGGCCCCAGCAACCTGTGTTGAGACTGGGCACCAGGACATTTGAGCCAGGGTCCTCTGGAAAACTGGGCTGCACAGCAGGAATTAGATGGCAATGTTTTATTTAGGAGGTTCAAGCAGCCCAGGGCAGTGAGAGTCAGGAAAGATGGAGGAGGCGAGGACAAACATGAAGTGACCACACCTGGCACTGCTGGACTGTGTCCACTCGCGTTTAGGGGCCTGCTCCTCCAGGCGCCGTGGGGACGTGTCTGCAGGTCTGCAAGGGGAGACGGGGCAGGGCGGGCAGTGGGTGGCTCCATCCGCTTGGTTCTCTCTTAACTCCATGGGGAGCAACTGCCCGTCTTCTAGGGCAGCACTGGCTCCTCGATGCCTTCTGGAAAAGTCAGACCCTCCACCCGGTGATGTGGTGTCTTACTAAAGCCTGGAAGGGGAAGGCAGCTCACCCCGGGGCTGGAGGTGCGTGGGTTGTGTGGACCAAGAAAGAGAAAAAGAGGAGCTGAAAGCAGCAAGAAGGTGGCTGGGGTCCGTGTCCAGCATGACCACCATGTGCAAGTCACCTGGCCTCTCTGAACATCAGTCTCCTCGACGAGAGGGCTGCGATGGGATAGTCTTCTGGATGCTTCAGCGGAAACCTCCCACCTCTGCAGCACCAGCATCCTGCCATGATGCTGGCAGCATCTGGGCATGCGGAGGGAGCTTTTACCTCTTGTCTTACCCTAGAGGAAGGGGTGGGAAAACTGGCTTCAATGGCTTTTTTGTACTCGGACAGATCTGCTACTAATGGATATTCTGTGGTCAGTGGGGGCCCACCCAAGTGAGTTCACTTTAATTTTTTATTTATTTTTTTGAGACAGAGAGTCTTGCTATCTTGTCCAGGCTGGCCTTGAACTCCTGAGCTCTAGAGATGCTCCTGCTTCAGCCTCCCGAATAGCTAGGACTACAGGCATGTGCCACCATACCTGACCTGGCCTTCAAATGAGTTTAAACAATTACAAAACAAATAGCTATAGCCGGCCGCAGTGGAATGTAATGTTTTTTAAATCCTTCCAGTCAAAATTCTGAGATGTGCTCAGATTCAATTGCCAACTAAACATGAGCATAAACTCCACACCGGCATTAGTGCAGCAGGGACTTGGGGTCAGGGTTGGGAAGAACAGAGTCCTGGGAGACTCGCAGCGATTTGGTGTGGCTGTTCTTGAAGTCGACGAGCAGAAAATCATGGACCATCTAAACTGCACACGTGGTCCGGAATCTCCCCTGCTGTCGCCTGCAGAACAGGCCACTCTACAGCAAATGCCAGCAGCTTCCCCGGGTGCCGGGCCAGGACTGGCTCCTGGCAAGTCAGCTTGCTGTCCTGGGACCAGGGCACGGCATCCCACAGGGGACACCATGCAAGTTGTACCCAACGTGGGACTGTGCCTTGGCAGTGAGGGCGGGGTCTGTTGTCCGCCCCCACACACCATCATGTTACATTTTAGCGAATAGGATACCAAACTGGGTATACTTCATTACCTCAAAGTAGGGTTGCAAATATAAATACAGGTTGCCCAGTTACATTTGAATTTCAGGAAAAAGTGAATAATTTACTCATCCTGAACGTTGCATGGAATATAATAAGATTATTCTTGTTTATTTGAAATTGAAATTTAACTGGGCAGCCTGAATTTTATCTGGCAGCCCTACCTCAAATATGGTATTTTCAGCATATATAAATATTTGTGTGCCCATAAATATAAATATATTTTATTTTTTCACATAAATGGTAGTATATTGTACATACCATTCTGTCTTGCTTTTGTTATTTAAGATTACATCTTATAGATTATCCTTTATCACTACACACACATCTGCCTCATCTTTTTTAACAGCTTCTGAATGGACATACCACAGACAGTCAGCCATCTATAGCCACTTACCCCCAACTTAGCATTTTTATGGTTGCCAAATAATTTAAAACTTTTTTTGAGCCAGGGCTCACTCTACCACTCAGCCTGGAGTACAGTGTCAGGAACATGATGATCATGGCTCACAGAAGCCTCAATCTGGGCTCAGGTGATCCTTCTGCCTCAGTCTCTTGAGTAGCTGAGACTACAGGTGTGTACCACCATGTCTGGCTAATTTTTTAATTTTTTGTAGAAACAAGGTTTCACTATGTTGCCCAGGCTGTTCTCGAACTCCTGGGCTCAAGCAGTGTGCCTGCTTGGCCTCCCAAAGTGCTGGGATTACAGACATGAGCCACTGTGCCTGGCCATAAACTTTTTTACGATGGAATTGTATTGAGGGACTTCCTAGGAGCCTTTCACATTCCAGCTTCTGTGTAGACTAGTTGCTTTCCAGGCATCTACAGATAATATTCTGGGTCTTGTCTTTACTGCTGTCCTGGGTTGGATCCATCATTTTCTGAATTTCACGTCTTCATCTTTCTTGGTTTATATCCTCATTTTATGGGAGAGCATTCTTAAGAAGTTTTCTTAGAAAGATAGCTTAAGAAGAAATAGTATAGGTCTTTATATGTTTGAAAATACCCTATTCTGCTCATATGTTATTGATTGTTTCGTTATAGAATTCTAACTTGCAAATACTTTTCCCTTATAACTTTAAAGACTTTATTCCACCTTCTAAATTCTAGTGCTATTATAAAGAATCCTGATGACATTATGATTTTTGTATGTAACCTCTATTTGTTTTGTTTTCCTCTTGGGAAGCGGATAGAATTATTCCTTTCTGGCAATGAGAAATTTATTTAAAATGTGTCTTGGTGTTGGTCTTTTTATTTATGGTGCTAGAATGATGATGGATCCAATAATTCTAGAGAATTCTATCCTTCAATTTAGGCTCATATTTTTGTATGTCTTGGATAATATATTCCCATAATTTTCTATATTCTTTTATTTAGAAACCTATTATTAGAATATTGGCATTTTTTGGGTTGAATTTCTAATTTTTTTTAACCTTCTTGTCTATTCTACTTTCCAGGAGATCTTATTTTTTTAAATCTCTCAAATGTTTTTTTTTTGAGCTGGAGTCTCACTCTGTTGCCCAGACTGGAGTGCAATGGCCGCTCCCAGCCACCACAGCCTCGACCTGATGGGCTCCGGCGATCCTTCTGCCTCAGCCTTCCAAGTAGCTGGAACTACAGGCGCGTGCTACCACGCCCGGCTCATTTTTGATTTATTGTAGAGATGAGATCTCGCCAAGTTACCCAGGCGGGTCTCGAACCCGCGGGCTCAGGCAATCCACTCACCTCAGCCTCCCAAGGCTTGGTATTACAGGCTGAGCCACCGAGCCTGGCTCTCAAATGTTTAAATACATTTTTAAATGTTGAATATTGTTTCAGTCAGCATAGGCTAGGATATGCTGGGGTAACGACTCCACAGTCTCAGTGACTTCAGATAATGAAGTTTTCTTGCTAGCTCAAGCAAGTGGATGTGTAATCCAGCGAGGGTCAGCCGTGCTCTGCTCTTACATTACTGTCACATGGATCCCTAGGCTGATGGCCCGTTCACATCCGGAACACTGCTGGTCTCCTAGCAGAGGAAAAAATAAAGCACATGGCAAACCACACATTGATTGCTAAAGCTTCTGCCTGGACCAACGCTTCCCATGGTTCAGTGGCCAAGGCAAGTCCTGTGACCAATGCTGCCATTTCTAGGGTGGGGAGGTGTAATCTTCCTCCAGTGTCAGGACCAGTGAATTTTGTGAACAATACAGTAGTGCCCTCTTATCTGTGGGGATCTGTTCCAAGATCCTTAGTGGATGACTAAAATCTCAGTTAATACCAAATAATATATATGTGGGGAACCCCAAAATTCCTGGAATTTATTTATTAAAAAGTATGTATTTATCCTTACATGTTTAAACTTCAGTCCCCTTCAAAGTACTCTCCATTTGATGTAATACACCTATCAAGATGCTTTTTCCACTGCTCCAAACAGTTTTTGAACTCGTCAATTTTGATGCCTTTTAGTGATTCTGCGGGGTTTTTTGTTTGTTTGTTTCACCTCTTTCACATCGGCAAAACATTTCCCTTTGAGGACTTTTTTTCATTGGGGAAATAAACAAACAAAAGTCATTTGGGGCAAGATCAGGAGAATAGGGAGGGTGGGGCATGGCGGTCCTGCCATTTTTGGTAGGAAACAGCTGAGCACTCAGTGCTGTGTATGCAGATACGCTCATAAATCACTCATCATGACATAGGCAAACATGTTGAAAGAATCTCCCCCCCCAAAAAAATTCACTGAAGCTGAACACAGCCTCTTAGAACACTGCTAACTGGTACACAGATGCTCATGGGTTACCTTTGGAGGACCTGCCGTCCAAAAAACAATTCTGTTTTTTTAAGGCTCCCCCCCGTACACTCTGTTTTTTCCTATATATTCATACCTGTGGTAAAGTTTAATTTAATTAGACACAATAAGAGAGTGACAATAATAACTAATAATAAAATAGAACATAAATTATAACAATATGCTGTAAAAAAAATTTATGGAAATATAATCTCTCTCAAAATATCTTGTACTGTACTCATTCTTCTTCTTGGATGATGTGAGATGATAAAATGCCTGTGTGATGAGAGGAAGTGAGACAAATGATGTGGGTATTGTAATACACATGGAAAATTCCAGAAATAAATAGTTCATAAATTTAAAATTGTGCACTGTTCTGGGTAGTGGGATGAAATCTGGAGGCCTTCCTACCCTGACCAGCCTGGATTGTCCATAGTCACTTAGGAGCCGTCTCTGTTTTCAGATTGACTGTCTCAGAATCATAGTGCTTGTGTTCTGTCACCTTTATTTTACTTCATAATGGCCCCAAGGTAAAGGGTAGAGATAGAATATTCCAGACCGTGGTTGACTGCTGGCAACTGAAACCAAGTAATGCAAAACTTAGGAAAAGGGGGGCTATTGTAACACATTAGACCACATATTATTCATATATATATAAAAACATGTATAAAAATACAGGGGGGCCCCCAAAACTGTATACCCATTTTAAGTGATATTATCTATGTAGTCTTTTTCTTTTTTTTTTAAATGTCTTTTTGTATTACTTTTCAAAGTTGAGTTAAATTACGGTAGCAATGTGTAGTATGACGTTTGCTCAACCATGCTTCTGCCATTTTCTTTGACTGTCCTGCCCATCACATCTTTTGAACGAATGTCATACTTAAAATGTATAGACTTTTTTTGCCCTCCCCTTTCCCTCACCATATCCATTTAGTCGGGTGCAGTGGATCTTGCCTGTAATTCTAGCACTTTGGAGGTCCGAGGCAGGAGGATCACTTGAGCCCAGGAGTTTGTTGCTAGGCAACATAGCAAGACCTTATCGCTACAAAAAGTAAATAAATCACCAGGTGTGGTGGCAAGTGCCTCTAGTCTCAGCTTCTCAGAAGGCTGGGGCAGAAGGACTGAGGAGCCCAGAAGGTCAAGGCTGCAGTGAACTGTGATTGTGCCGCTGTAGTCTAGCCTCGGTGACAGAGTAACGCTCCAACTATAAATAAATAACTACATACATGCATACATAAAATTTAGAGACAGAATCTTGTTCTGTCACCCAGGCTGGTGTGCAATGGTCCAATTATAGCTCATTATAGGATCATCCCACCTCAGCCTCCTGAGAAATTGATACACGCCACCATGTCCAGCTAATTTTTAAAATTCTTTTTGTAGAGATAGGGTCTCACTATGTTGCCCAGCCTGGTCAAATACCATATTTTTAAACAGCAAAATTGTGTTGTTTTTGATTCCTCCATTTCTTGAATATCCTCTTGAACTTCTCTGAGGATATTATTTACATTTTCACTAATATTTTAAAGTTTTTACCTGCATGATTTCCGTCTCTCCTCATTTCCCTTTTCCTCAGTTTACTTTTGCTTGTGTAACATGAGTTTCCCTGTAGGTGTCATATCCTTCATTGCCCACTCAGATGTGAGAGTGGATCACTTAGCCACAGACTGGAAGTTGTGCAGTAGGCCTCTTTTGAGTGAATGGCAGGTAGCTCTTTTGAGTAGTCGTCAGGGGTCAACAAGTGTTGGTTTGCAGAGGTTGTGTCAGCCATGTTGGGTCAAGACGGGGACCAGGAAAGAGTTAAGCAGCGAGACTATCAGTGGGGCTAGGAGACCGGCAATGGATGTTGGAGCACTCGGTATCTGGCAAGTGAGGGTCATTGCTGCTGAGGCCTGAAGAGACAAGGGAGGTTAGAATTTCTGGGCTCTAGTGAAAGCTGATTGCATCTGTGGGCAAGGGGCTTCTCAAATAGGAACCACGTCCACAGGCAGGGGAACACAGCCACGGCCAAACGACAGACAGCCTGGCATGGAGAAAGAGGAGGACAGACACGGCAGCCCTCGGTGTACCTGCAGCTCGGCAAAACCCACCCTGAGGCCAGCAAGAGACAACCCTAGGGACACAGTGTGTCGAGGTTCCCCTCCTGGGACACAGAGCATGGCAGAGAAGGGCAGAGAGTAGACCCAGGGCCAAGGGGAGACTATCCAGCACAAAGACCTTTCTCCAGGGGACAGTGCAGGTCTCCAGGGAGAGTCCTGAGAACCTTCTGGAGTGTTCTGCAGAGTAAGGGAGGGGCTTGAGGCCAACTTTCTATGTGAAGCCTTATATTGAACCCTCGCTTCCTCCCTTGTCTCAGCCTGTTCTCCATGGTGTCTCCTGCCCTGGCTTCTGACTGTTTAGGCATGGGTGAGTGTGTGGGATGATCCTGTTGCCTGTTTGCATGTGATTTCAGGTTCTGAGTTATGGTTTCCTCTTCTCTGATAAACCAATTACCACTTCTCTTCCAAGAATCTGTCAAAATCTTTGATTCTGTTTGAATTTCCTTTCTTCTTGTTCCTCTACTAGGAAATGAAATTACTTAACATTTTTATATTTAACAGGACATATGCAAGTTATTTATGCTTCTTTAACATTCTCTATAATGTCCTGCACAAATATAAAATAATTAATTAACTGAAGTAACTTAAAAATAATACCCTTGACAATAGACCCTCAGTAGACTATATTCTAAGGACAAAAACAAAGAAAAAAGAAAAAAGAAAAAAAGAAATCCGACTTGGTGTGGTGGCTCACACCTGTAATTTCAGCACTTTGGGAGGCCAAGGTAGGAGGACTTCTTGAGGCCAGGAGTACGAGGAGACCAGCCTGGGCAACATAGCAAGACCCTGGCTCCACAAAAATAAAAAAAATAAACCTTAACCTCGGTATTCAATGTGTTCTTTTAAATGGTATTGGCAGTTTAAAACTCTTGGGTGTGAACTGTGGGTTAGGGCACATGAGTAAATGTATCCTTGTTTTGGGAAGCAGGGTTTTCACTATGAAAGAAGCAGAATAGGGGATCTTGTGGAAGAACACGGTGTTGTTTATTTGATACCATGGCTTCAAACACCAACAATGCTATGAGTTCCAACAGGAAGTAGGGTGCAGCTGCCTGCCAGGCCCCTAGATACTTCAACCACGCTTCTGCCACCCCTAAGGAAATAGACAGGAGTTCAATAAAAGAATCCAACACAGTTTCCCCAATTGTCCTGTGGTATCCTTTATAGTAGCCAAGGTTTACACAGTTGCATTTGGGTCCCGTGTCTTGTTATTTTCCCTCATATAGAACAATCCCACCACCTCATTCTATTCTTCACGACAATGGGCTCTTTGAAGAGTCCTTGCAAAACATTCCACATTCTATATTTGTCTCTTTCCTTGTGACTATTTTTAGGTGAAACCTTTCTGCTAAGAACACTATTTGGTGAACTTATGAACTTCTCACTATGTCATAGAAGGAACACATAGTATTGTTGATGTCTGAAGCCACAATATCAAATCTGACAACAAGAGGTATATTCATTTTCTATCGCAGAGGTAACAAATTACAACGAATGTAGTGGTTTAAAACAACACAAATGTATTCTTACAGTTTTGAGGTCAGAAGTTTGAAGTCAGTTTAACTGGGCTAACATCAAGGTGTTGGCAGGGCTGGTTGCTCCTGGAAGTTCCAGGGGAGAATGTTTCCTTGACTTTTCCAGCAGCTGGTGATCACCTGTATTTCTTTTAAGGAAAAGGTCTAAAAATTGCAGTCTCTTCTCACATTTCATTGGCTGAAACTTGGTCACATGGTCACATTTGCCTTCAAAGGAGGCTGGGAAATGTAGTCTTTAACTGGGCAACTAGAGATTCTGTTACTACAAAAGCAATGGGGAACAGATATGGCACTAACTGGTAGTCTGTCACCCTAAGTGTTTCTGTAGTGTAAATACCCAGAGAAGAATGGTTGGCCATGAGGGAATGCTCTGTCTAATTGTGACACTGCCAAATTATCCTCCAGTGTTGTCATGTAAATTTATAGTCCCACCAGCAATATTGAGAATACACTTTCCCCTTCTTTTGCCAACTATTAATATAAACAAACTTTAAAATGTTTATAATTTCAATGGGTAAAAATGGCATTTTATTTTTTAATGTTTTCATTCCCACGATTCCAACCTGGTGAAGGTAAGCATTATTTGATATAGTATTTATTGGCTATTTCTATTTCATCTCCTCTGATTTTTCCTTTTTCTTTTCCTTGTTCATTTTTTCTATTAAGTAATTTGGTTTTTTTCTCCAGTTGATTAGAAAGTGTTCTTTACAATATTCTCAGCATTAATATTTGCCTGTCATAACTGTTATAAGTATTTTCCTCAATTTGCCACTTGTCTTTCTTTATTTTAGGACATATTTTGTCATAACAGAAATTTTAAATATATTTTACTTTTGTCATCTAAAAAGTGTTAATTTTTTTAAAAAGCATATGGTGATTCTAAGCTTTTTGTTCTAGAAAGTTAGAAAATTCAGATATGATCAACTGAAAAGAGTTACATCCCTTAGTCTAAGTAGTAAGGACATAGAAAATCAACTCGTAACTCATGGTGCCATCTCACAAATCTCCATTGCATCTGATTCTTCCAGGTTGTCTACATGTGGTCCTTGTCATCAAATGAGTGACAGCTTTCTGACAACCATATGCATGGTGTGGCTCCTTGGGAGGTGCAGGTGTCTAGTTAATAACCTCCTATATTACCTCTTAGAATCTACTTGGGCTGAAAGGCACTCACAAACACAGAAGGAGCCATCAAGATGGCCACAATTTGCTGTATTCATAGGTTATTAAATTATAATTTAAAAAGTTCCAGCATCAGAATTTACTTTGAACAACATGAGATGAGAGAGTGATCTCCTAAGCAACCTCCCTGATGATCCTGAATCACAATCCCTGAATCGAAGGAAAGCCAAGGTTTTAGAGAGATCAGATATTTCATACCACTTTCAGAGTGGCCACAGGTACTTGATGTTTGCTTGGGATCATCTCCAGAAAAGAGCTACCTGGTCCACTTTGCTCAAACTCAGTAGTTTGCCCTTTCTTAAGGAACTTTGTCTTTAAAGTGCCAAGGGGTGAGCCTGCACCTACCCAGAAAAGGTGATAAAGATGCACATCTCTCAGCTCTCAGGCTACTTATCTACCACTTACAAGACTTTTTTTTTTTTTGGAGTCAGTGTCTCACTGTTGTCCAGGCTGGAGTGCAGGGGCACACTCACAGCTCACCGCAGCCTTGACCTCCTGGGTTCAGGTGATCCTTCTACCTTAGCCTCCCGAGTAGCTGGGACTACAGGATCCAGCCACTATATATCCTAGCTAATTTTTTGAACACTTACAAGACTTTGTAAGGAATATGCTGTTTTGATGAAATATTGACTGCTATATTATCCATGCCATCACAAACCTAGTTCACAGAACTACTGTCCCAATCCATTATGGATGTCTCACCACTGCTTCGACCTCCACTTTCCCTAAGTAGAGGAACAATCCAAGCACTTCCTTTAAAAAAAATCAGTTATGAGAAGGGGCAATTCAGATCACAGCCTCCTTTGCATCTTCGCTATTTCCAGAAAAAGAGGAATAGCTGTTTCCAGCTCTCTTTAGAACATTAGAAAATCTCTACTTGATGAAAACAGTGGACCAGGCTCTGATCTGAAACTTCACAAGTCATAGAAATCTGGAGACAGAGTTATTCCTAGTCAAGTTAAGCATTATTTAATACATTTATTGGCAATTTTCTATTTCATTTTCCCTGATTTTCTGTTTTCTCTTCTTTGTTCATTTTTTGTTGTTGTTGTTGTTCTGTTAGATTTTTTTCTCATTGACTAAAATTGACCTCATCCTCCATACCCAAAATATGACATCCCCATGTCACCTATAGCATGCTACAGGGAGTCAAGATGACAGAGAAGAGATGTATACAGGGTAACAATAGGGGACAAGATACTGGAGATCCATGTCTGGGCCCAGTTGCATTGCTTACTAATCAGCCAGCTTACCCCTGTCCCCCATTTCTTTCCATGAGTGAAGATGTGCTCACTCACATTTAAAGACCAAGCATATTTACCAACACCAACTGCTCTTCATAGCTTCAGACATAAATTTGGGTATGCAGTTACTAGACCTCTTCTCAGACTGATAAATTCTATTTTCTCTTGCTGCCCCTTCCAACCACAGAAGTTTCAGGCAGGCAACCCTATGAGTTGCTGACTCCCAGTTCCTGGCCCTCCCGGCCTGTCTTATCTACATGCTTGCTTGCATCAAATCTGCTCCCTTCACAGTCCTACAATGTCGCTGTGTTTTTCAGCAAATGGTGATACAAGCACACACTCACCTAAGCAAGGGATTGGTTCTACTCTTCCCTTTTCAGAGAAGTCAGATACTTCATAATGAGATGGCTTCTTCATAGACAAATTGTCTTTGGATGTTTGCTCTTGCCTGTGTCTTTACATGAGGCTGACTCGCCCATGCATCATGGCAGATGCCGGATAAAAAATGGGCTTTGAGGATTTCAGTCCCATCTGAGGACATTGCCCCTGTAGCAGGAGCTATTTGTGCCCATCCTGGATCCCCTCGGGACACCTGTGACTCTGCCAGAGAGCTTTCTGTGGCTGCGGGACCTTGCTCTGCCGAGGTGCCTGTGAAGGCCCTTGGATAGCCCTCAAGCAATGACAAAGAGGAACTCCTTGACCTTCTGGTGGGACGATGTGTTGAGGCAAGGTCCAAACCAGGGGTCGGCAAACTTTTCCTGTAAAGAGCCAGGTGCAAAATCTTTTTGTCTTTGCATACTACATGGTCTCTGTCATAACGACTCAATTCTGCAGGTTGTCGGGCATACCCAGCCACAGCATAGACAATACGTAAATACATGGGGCTGGCTCTATTACCAGAAAGCTCTATTTATGGCCACTGAAACTTGAATTTTAATACCTTTCATATTAATAAATCTTATTCTTTCTTTGATTATCTCTCAACCATGTGAAAATGTAAAGCCCATTCTTAACTCTTGGGCCGTAGAAAACCAATGGGCTGAGTCCAGTCACAGTTTGCGGACTCCGGTCTAAGTGGTTTTCTAGAGGTCCACCGTGAGACCCAGCCCTGCAGCAGTAACATGGAGTGATTGGCTTCCTTTCCATCCTTACTCCCCTGGGGTCATCTTCCAAATAAGCTACGTGCACTCAGCGCCCTCTCAGATTCTGATTCTGTTCTCAGACCTCTTCCCAGGCTGATTAATTGGGTCTTCTGTCTCCCCATCCCCTGCAACTACAGACCACAGAAGTCTAGACAGGGCAGCTCCAGCAAATGGCTTCTGGAACCTGGTTCTCCCGTGTCTACCTTCCAAAGTTCTCAAATTTACATTCCATTTTCCCAAGGACACTTCAGTGAACAAGCTTGTCTTTCCCTAATACTGCAGTGCTTTTATTCTCCTGGGGCAGTAAGAGGGTTGATCCACATTGTAGTGCAGTGTGATAACCAGGAAGTGTGGCAGGGTGAGCTGAGGGAGTCAGGGTGGCTCCAAATCTCAGTTCTCGCTCCTGATGGACGAGAACTTGCCCAAGACTCATTTCCTCACCGGAAGAAGAAAGAATCTGAGCTCATCTATCATGGGACTAGGGTCGAAGGGATGAAATAGATACCAAATGTCAGTCATGCAGTCTAGTGCAGGGCACATAGCAGGTGCTCAATGATTAGCGGTGACTACTGTCATTAATAGACAAATAAAACTCTAGCAGCCACCATGGACAGGTCAGTGAGGGCCAGTGTCATCGTAGGAGAGGTAGAAGTGTGTAGGGCAGGTCACTGCAGAATGAGCAAGAGTTGGAGGGCTGGGGTAGGGAGTAGGAGCACTTCACAGTAGTCAGCATGAGCAAAGACGTGGCTATGAGCTCCCAACAGAAAAAAAAATGCAGATAAGGAACCCAGCCTCCTATCCCCACAATGCAGCTGAAGGAGGAGGAGGTTCAGAAGCACCTTAGCTACACTTACTGAGCACGCATCTGCTGAATCCCTAGCACCTGCAGTGTTCCAAGTCAGTGCTCTTAACAGGTCATCTCATTCACTCTTACAACAGTTACATGGGAATCGCTATGACTTACATCTTCCTGGAAAGAGACCAAAGCTCCAGACAGGTGATGGTGCCAGGGTGGAGATTCCAGGCATGCTTGTCTGACTGAAGATCTTCTGCTCTTGCTCACCGTGCTTTGATGATTACAGACTGCAGAATAGAGACTGAGCTGGACTTGGGATTCAGAGAAGGCATTCCAAAGGAAGGGATGTCTACGGGAGATCTGAAGAAAGAGCAAAAGTCACCCCTGGGAAGGGAGACAGAGAGCCTTCCAGGCAATAGTGTGTCTGGGGGCTCAAAAGCAGGCTGGGAGCCACTGGGATCGGTGTGATCTGGCAGCAGCATAGTGAGTCAGAGGACCAAGCCGGGGGATGAAAGGTGAAGTCACCAGCTAGAGGCCAGCTCACAAAGGGTCCTAGAGACAAGGCTAAGGGATCTGGAGTATATCCCAAGGCAGCAGAGAGCTTTTGAAGAATAAGAATTTCTTTCTTTCAGTTTAGATTTTAAGAAAGCCCTCTGGTTAGTTCGGAGAATGGATCAGAAAGCGGCAGTGGTAGGGCTGGGCACAGTGGCTCACATCTGTAATTCCAGAACTTTGGGAAGCTGAGGCAAGCAGATTGCTTGAGGCTGGGAGTTCAAGACCAGCCTGGGCAACCTAGTGAGACACCTGTCTCTACAAAAAATAAAAATAATAATTAAAAAAAAAAGACAAGGGCAGGACTGGACATAGGGGTACCCATGAGAAGGCTGTTATAGCTTTCCAGGCAGGGAGAGATGGTGGCCTGAACGAGGGTAGGGGCCGTGGGGATTGAGAAAAGGCGAAAGGTGAGAGAGAGACAAGAGTTGGAATTGGCAGGAGATGGTGAGTGACAGGATGTGGTGAGGAAAGGGTGTCCAAGCTGCGGCGGGGCTTCTGCCCTGAGCAGAAACTGGCTGGATGGCAGTGCCTTCCCCACCGGATGAGGAGGAGCGAGTGAGAAGACCAGAGGCACTAACGTAGCACCAGCAAACCAAAGCGCGCGTTCATTCCTTCATCCAGCAATATTTATTGAGTGCTTACTGCATGAAAGGCACTGTCTAGAGTAAGGAAAACTGGAAAAGTGTGATTTCAAGTCTGAGGAAATCCTGGATGAAGCATTGTGTCTGGTGATCCAGGAGTCTGGAAAACAACACATCCTTCTGCTGAATAAGTGTGATTTCACTTTAATTGAAAGAAGAGCTCTGTGGCCATGTCAAAAACATGGACATGATGCTGCTTTACACGCATATCAGGGAGAAAAAATCTATCATCTAAAGACAACTTTTATCAAATGTACAAGGGTGAAGAAAATGACTAGCAATTTTATTTTATTTTATTTTATGTTATTTCATTGAGTTGGATTCTCATTCTGTCACCCACGCTGGAGGGCAGTGACACACTCCCAGCCACCACAGCCTTGACCTGCTGGGCTCAGGTGATCCTTCCACCTCAGCCTTCCAGGTAGCTGGAACTACAGGCACACGCCACCATGCGTATGTATTGTAGAGATGAGGTCTTACCATGTTGCCCAGGCTGGTCTCGAACCCCCAGGCTCAGGCAATCCTCTCGCCTCAGCCTCTCAAAGTGCTGGGGTTACAGGCTGAGCCACTGTGCCCAGCCAATGAGTAATTTTAAATCTCTGATTTCATCTCTGTCCCAAGTCCGGGCTCCCACAGCCAGGGGCGTCTTTCGTTCAAAACACACAGGTCCTAGGTGCGAAGATGCTGTTCCCTGGAGAGAAGGCAAGGCTAGTGGTCACATTTTCTGTTTTTTTTTTTTTTTTTTTTTTGG
>NW_007074469.1:499813-520740 GCF_000164805.1 Carlito syrichta
TCACCTCAGCCTCCCAAAGGCACGGGATTACAGGCTGAGCCACCGAGCCCGGCTACGTTTTCTGTTTTTTAAGACAAACTTCTGGGCTTTGGGGGGAGTGGCGGTGGACGGGGAACAATCAGGTAATTACAGAGGGCCAGGGACTCGGCTTCAGTTATCTCTTCTATGTCACGGTGCACCACGCCGTGCTCTTTCCTGACTTCCCTTGTCCACAAGCAATCTTCAACTACTACCACCTCCGAGCTTATCTTCTCAACTGAGATTTCAAACGTGTCTTCTGACAAGTTCAAGTATTCATCTTCTGGTACACTGTAGTATACGTTTTCCGTCAAGGTCTCGTCTCTGGCTATGAGGCAATGTTCAGTGATGACATTTTCAACTCGCAGAGCCTCAGTCTCATAGAGTGGGTCTCTGGCCATGGAAGGATCTGGGCTGATCACCTTGACGTGGCACGGGAGTCTCCTGACTTCACACAGCTCCTGCAGTTTCCCAGGGCCTGCATCACCAGCCTGTTCCAGGAAGTCTCCTTCTGCAAACAGGGGAAGGTGCACGGTGGCCTTGGTGGTAACATTCCGGCACGTTAGGACTTCAACTCTGTGCAACTCACCTTGAATTGTAGCATAAACCACACTCTGGTTTAGAGCCAGGAAGCACTCGTTGGCTGAGAACGATGCCAACTGCTGTGAGTGGGAAGTAAAGCCCCTGGAAGACTGGACACAGAGCCGTTTCCCTTGCATAGCCTCGGCAATGTCAGAAACCGAGTTGAAATACCGACCTCTCCTGAGGACCATGCCCTGATAGGTGGATGGGATGAGAAAATGCCGCCTTTTCTTCCCTTGGGAAATCTCTGTGGCAAAGAATTTTTTTACTTCCTTAGTCCCAAGGATGGTTAAGAACTGTCCACATTTAAATGGAAAGGGCTTGTCTGTGCCTGTTTTCATCTCTGCAAGGACTACACTCATGATTTTAATTCTCAGCGGGAATCTGCTTTTTTCCATATTGTATATTTGTCTCATTGTCATGGTCTTAAAGGGCCAACTTTGTAAGCTTGTAATATCAGTGACATGTATATCCAAATCAGAGGGGATGGTAATCTGGATTTCGCCTGAGGAGGTGAGAGAGGGGGCAATTAGTATAAGGTCTTCAAGATCAAAGTCAGTTTGAAAAGCACAGCTGATGAATTCATACTTAATTCATATGCTAAAGTAACAAGATAATCACAAAGTGCAATCTGTTAGAAAATTTCCCAAGAGACCAAAAGAAAATAACCTAGCCACAGAACTCTTCAAGCCCTCCTTTGCTGCATCTCCTTTAAGTGAGTACTAAAAGGTAGATCGAAAGTATTGGAAACAGCACTCTTTAAAAAGGACGTTAGTTTCCAGGGTTCATATTCTAGAAAGAACAAATGTTCTGAGTTGAGCTACAATAAAGCCGTGCGTTGTACAGCTGAAGCTTGTTACAGCTTATAGGACACTCACCTCTGTAATCTTCATTGATCCTCACTAGCACCTGGAGGCAGTCGGGGAGCGATCGGCACCCCCATTCTATAGATCAGATAGCTCCTGGAGGAATCAGCTGGCACACTCCAAATGGGGAATTTGAGGAGAGTTTAATAAAGAGACTATTTTAACATATGTGGGCAGGGTAGGGGGGAAGTGGCATCCAGAACCGTTACCCTCACCCCGGTCTGAAGGTGCGAAGGGAGGCGCTTAACAGAATCCAGGCTGACTGGCGGGAGCTTTCTGCAGAGGGACACAGCTGACTCCAGCCTTTGTGTTGGGAATACATACTCTGCCTCTGCCCTCACTCTCCTCCACCTGCGATCTGTGGGAACCCTCTTTCTTGGCTGAACCGAATCTGAAGGCAGACAGCCAGAGAGGCAGACAGCCATCCTCAATGGTAGCCTTGGCCTCCCTGGCAGGGGACAGGGCAGAATGGAGAAGGGGCACAGAGAGGATGGGGACACATGGAGGGTCCTGCAGAGATGGGGTAAGTGATCTGCTTGAGGCTGAGATAGGAAGGAGCAGACACAGGAAGAAAGCTCAGGTGTTTAGACTCAGTTAAGGGCTCCCTCCATACCATATGGAGGCATGGATGTGAGTTCATCAGCATATGAGTGTGACAGTAGGGATTTCTCTTGCTTAAATTCTCTATGAAGATGAAAATTACAATGCATTGCTCTAAGGTAATGGTTTTAGGAGTATCTTGACATAGTCATTTAAGCCCCAAGAATTCTAAATGGAAACTGGCCTCAAGCAAATACGGCACAATGAGGAAGTAGCTGGTGCACCCTCTCTTGATCTTTGCTTTTAAGGTTTCCATTAAAAAATTAAAATTTTGCCTGAGCCCGTGGGTTCGAGAGCCGCCTGGGCAGGGGAGACCTCATCTCTACAATAAAATCAAAAAATTAGCCGGGCATGGTATCGCGCGCCTGTAATTCCGGCTACTCGGAAGGCTGAGCTGGAAGGATCGCTGGAGCCCAGCAGGTCGAGGCTGCGGTGGCCGGGAATGGCCACTGCACTCCAGTCTGGGTGACAAAGTGAGACTCCAACTCAAAAAAAAAAACAAATTAAAATTTTAGAATGAGTATAAGGAAGTTTAACCGTATGTGTCATTTTTATGGCCAGTGGAGGCAATCATTCCCCGTGAGTTGGGCTTGCAGCTGAAGCACACAGACTGAAAGAACCCTGAAGTCTTCTTGTGCATATGAGGGCCCAGTGAGACCCAAGTCAGCAGATGCATTCAGATCTCACCTCAACTGGGGAGGAGCACTTACCCCAAAGTACAATTTTGGGAGTCTGAATATTTTGGTTGGTTCCCGAACACTGAAATTGAAGCCTCATTCTTTTTACAGAAACTCCTACACATGAGCACGTACTTTTGTGTAATCGTCATACTCGGTTTAGGAGTGTTCACTGTTAATGGTGTTAGGAGTATCTGGACATGGTCATTTAAACTCTTAGAGAAGGAAGAAGTTGAGAAAGGAGACTTTCCTTAATAAAACTCATAGAGTATCAACTTAGACATAAACTTCACTTAAGAAAAATACGGGGTTTGTGGGAGTGTAAACTAGTACAGCTTCTGTGGAAAACAGTGTGACGATTCCTAAAAGATCTAAAAATCAACCTTCCATACTACCCCGCAATCCCCCTACTGGGAGGGAATATATCCAGAAGAACTCAAATCACTCTATAAAAAAGATACCTGCACACGTATGTTTAGCACAGCATTGTTCACAGTAGTAAGAACATGAAACCAACTGTGCTGCCCATCAAAAGAGGACTAGATTTTTAAAAATGTGGTTCATATACACGATGGAATATTACACCGCCATAAAGAAGAACAAAATCATGAACTTCACAGCAACGTGAATGAACTTAGAGTCCATAATATCGAGTGATCTTTCACAGAAACAAAGAACTGATTATCACATGTTCTCACTCAGAAGCGGACCTTGAACAATTATCGTAATACTATAAGAAAAGAATTGGCAGGAGTAGAAAACTGCCGTGGGGGAGGGGGCGGGGGAGTGGGATTGGCAGTAGTGGGAATCTGCCAGGGGAGGGAGGGGCACACCTCATCAACAAGGGTACCTGCATAATGAATATTTGTATACCTAACCATGAATCATACCCCACATCTTTAAAATAAAAAAATTAAAAGTTAAAAAAATTAAAATAAAAAAATAAAACCTCTAAAGCAATTTAAAAAAAAAAAAGGGAAACTATGGAAACAGACCTGGGCTATTGCAGATGGGACCCATGATTCTTAGGAGATGGTTGAACCACTGAGACAAAAACACAAAACACCAGGTTGAAGGGATAAAGTAAGAAAAGAGACCAGTTTGGGGAGACCAAAGTCTCCAGGGTGGGAAAGCGCAGTCAGTGAGTTCTAATGAGGGTCCTGCCATTTGCTGGCTGTGAAGCCTTGGGCATGCTATTTAACTAATTTGGGCTTTGCTTTTATCTGTAAACTGAGGAGAACAATCACTATTTTGCTTATCTCGCTAGTAGTTGTGAAGATCAAGTGAGATCAGGAATGTGAGGGTGTTATGCAGGTCTGTTAGAACTAGGGTATCATTTGCTCAACTCAGAACACTCTCCCCAAGATGTAGAGATATCTACTATAAATCTGAGATCTCGAAGTCTCCAAGTGTTTTACCAGTATGAGTGCAGTTCCCAGGGTACCCTCAAATAAAAGGCTTCCTGTGATCGTCTGTGGCTTAGGTATACGATTTGGGCATCTAATACACAGTTCTTTTTAAGTCTAAAATAAGCAGAGGCTTATGGTGTATGACTGACCAGTCTTTGAGTGCCATATTGGGAGTGAGGATGGTTGCTCAACTCCAATTCCAGATGATGATGGGTTAAAGAGCCAGAGTACCCTAGAGAGGCTGTTTGCACCCAGAAGAGGGAAGTCCTAGACTTCTGGAAAGAAACTGAGACCCACTGGGTTGAGTCCAGAGTGAGGATTCTAGGTGGAGGAGACAGCAGCCTTCAGGGCAGATGTGGCCAAGTAGGGCGAGCCACTGGCATGGCTCCAGTCTAGTGGATCTTGTATACCCAGCCTTCAGCTGCCTTTCTGACCATAGCCTGCCCTGCTTCCTGGACCAATGTCCCAGCCAGTCTGCTGCTCCAATAACTAGATCCCCCATCTGACACTCACTGGAGTCCCGTAGATCCCTCTTTCAGCAAGCAGAATCTTTTGCCTGAAGTCCATACATGCCCCAGCCTGCCTAAACCTTGGCCACCCACAGAAGACCCTGCTCTCTTTGCTCTTTTAGTTCCATCATTAATTTGAGGACCAGCAACTCTCTCACACAGAAGCTGTGCCAGAGAATGGCCTGTGGAAAGGCTCGTTCTGACTCTTCCCACTCCTTATAACTTTATCATCCCATTCTACTTCCTCTACGCTCCCAGACACTTGGACTGGCTCACCCTGTTCATGTGCTTTGCCTTCCCACTCAGGAAACCGTGTGAACTGGAGGTTTGAGTGTTTGGAGGGAGGGGCAGGGTATGGCTTTGTCTCCTTCTTCCAGGAATAAGAAAACGGGCGCCCAAGGAAGGTGGGCAGAGTCAGGAGGCTGCCTATGACCAAAGGAGGTTCAGCTGACACACTGGAAGAACAAACTCTGTCCTAAGAGCTAGTTTTATAGATTTTACGGTTTTAGGCGGCCCTCTCTTATACCAAGCCAGTAATTTCAGAGTCAAAAGGCTGACTTAAGAGCAATAGTATTCTTTGCCTGTCAATGCCATTAATCTGGCATTATATATATTGAGTCAGGTCTCTCTCTGTTGCTGAGACTGGAGTGCAATGGCACAACCAAGGCTCACTGCATCCTCAAACTCCTGGGCTCAAGCGATTCTCCCGCCTCAGTCTCCCAAGTAGCTAGGACTACAGGTATGTGCCACCACGCCTGGCTAATTTTTAAATTTTTTTTCTAGAGATGAGGCTTCACTATACGGCCAAGGCTAGTTTCAAACTTCTGGTCCCAAGCAGTTCTCCTTCCTCGGTCTCTGAAAGTGTTGAGATCGCAGGCATGAGCCAGCACACCCAGCCTAGTGCTATATTTTTAACAATAAATATTATTCATTCTTTTTAGTGCAAACTGTTGCAGTCCATATGATGAAAGCATCTGAAGCTGGGGTACAAACAAGATTAGACTAGAAGGAAGAAATGAAATTCAGTTGTAGTTCCACATGCCCCTGCTCAGAGAATCAGTGCTTCTGGAATCAATGATGTATGCATAGCACTTGTACCCAGGTTGGGGGATCTAATCTTCACCCCACGGTCGTTGGGATTGTCGAGTCATTGACTCATCACTGCAGTGACACTCATCACTGTTGTCATCATTATTCAAAAGATGGAGCAGAACGAGAATGAAAGATAGACATCAGATATTGAGACCTGAAGGAGTGAGGATCAGGGGCTACTTGGTATCACGGTGAGTCTAACTATAGCCAACACACAGATATAGCATAACAAATGAAATCAAGGCTTCTACTGGAAACTCAATGACTGAAAACACTAATACTCTTGTCTCGCCAGGAAGCTGAATTTGTTTTTTACAAACATTTCCTCCTGAAAGAGATCCTCCAGCAAGCTAAATTTTAAGCCTGCTATAAATTTACACCTAATATGATACTCTTTTCGGCAAAGGAAAATAAAACGATTCAGTCCATGAGTAGATAGAAAAGTGAACTGGAGCTTGGCATTCACGTGAACGATAAAGTCATAAAATTAATGTGTGGTAAGAGACTGGTCTTTATGACAGCATATAAGAAAACGTACCAATAATAAATTTGCTCGAAGGATAAACTATTTTTTTTCGGCCTACAGTCCTTCTGGCTGTCACCTTTAAATGAATATGTATTAAGAGAATAAAATTAAAGCATTTTAAGCCTGCTAAAGGAATGTATTTAAATATAGATGATGACAAATATATCATAATAGATGATGAGATGACCTGGATTTTTAAAATAATAGAATAAATCATCTTCTTCAGGAGGAAGGAATTAGGAATATGTGTTTGGCACTTAATCGTTCTTATTAAATCAAGATGTGAAGTCAGAGAAGTAAGAGATGAATCATTTCTGGAAATGGCATCTCCACAGCTACTTCTGGGTAACCTCAGCCCATCAGGTCATCTGTCCAGCAGTGGCCCTGGCTGGAACCCGGCTGGAGCCCTGCTGGATGGTGTATTAGAAGTTCCATGGCCGGGCTCGGTGGCTCAGCCTGTAATCCCAGCGCTTTGGGAGGCCGAGGTGAGTGGATTGCCTGAGCCCATGGGTTCGAGACCCACCCAGGCAACCTTGGTGAGACCTCATCTCTACAATAAATAAAAAATTAGCCAGGCATGGTAGTGCGCGCCTGTAGTTCCAGCTACGCGGAAGGCTGAGGTGGAAGGATCGCCGGAGCCCAGCAGGTCGAGGCTGCAGTGGCCGGGAGCAGCCATTGCACTCCAGTCTGGGCGACAGAGTGAGACTCCAACTTAAAAAAAAGAAAGAAAGAAAGAAAAAAAGAAATTCCTGATGAGGAAACCTGCCGGCTGGAGTGCAATGCCCTCTCTCACGGTGCCTGAATACTGCTCCCAGCTACTTTGCCTTACTCACCTGGCAAAAATGCTGTCACTGAGAAACGGGGGTGCAAAACTAGATGACCACTGAAGTGCTCTGGGACGAGGCCATCGAGACTCCTCAGGCAATGCCCCGCCGCTGCCCTGATCATGCGTTTCCTCCCTGCATGCAGTTTCCACCTCAAAATGCTGTCGATGGAGTGAAGCTGGTGGTCCTGGCACTCCTGGAACCAGCCCCTGCAGTCCATGGGCAGGAGGAAACTCAGGGGAGGGTTCTTCCCCACGACCTCGCATCGTAGCAGCCTCTTCCCTTGATGCTCTTCAAGACCACTCAAAGATAGTGTTTCTCTTTCCCTGAGCTCCATGGGCAACTCTGCCGTGGAGATGGGGACCAAGTTCTGGAAGCAGGAAGGGCTCCCGTGGGTAGCACCCTGGGCAACTTGGACGGAGTGGACCAAATCAGCCACAGTTTCAAATGGAACTGGATCAGCAATCAGCTGGAACTTCCCTTCAGAGAAAACAACAGGACAAGAGTATTCGAGTTATACCGTCAGTAGGGACAGAGTAAGAACTGTGACTCTAAACCCTGTGTCCTTTATTAAGTACAATCACATGCTTCATGATGACATCGCAGTCAACAATGGACCCCTACGACGGTGGTCCTATATGATGATGACATCATATTTTTACTCTTTCTTTTCCATGTTTAGATACACAAATACTAGTACGTCCCGATTGCCCACAGTATTCAGAATCGCCATATGCTATGCAGGTTTGTAGACTAGGAGCAGTAGGCTATATCCTATAGCCCAGGTGTGTAATAGGCTCTGCCATCCAGGTTTGTGTGAGGACACTCTGTGATGCTCATACAACAACAAAATTGCCCAAAAATGTATTTCTCAGAACACATTCCAGTTATTTAGTGACTCAGGACTGTACGTGTTTGTTATTCTTTTCAAATTGCAACTCTCCCCTCACCTACTGAATTCCAAGAAGCCACCAGAACCCCCTAGGTCTCTCTCAAAATCAATCCTTCTCCCTTCTCCAGCCCCTGCCCTAAGTTAGGCCTCAGCAGCTCTCCCCTTTGCTCCAAAATGGCCTCCACACCTTCCGTCTTCTCCCCTTCCCAAAGACTGCCACAAATCACATGCCAGTCCTGTGTTCAGAATACCCATGTTTTCCCAACACCCACTAGGCTCACATCCCTCAGCCTGGATCCTGTGTGGGCCTGTCTCCCATCCCTCTCCAAGCACGTGGCCTAGACACAGACATGCAACAGAACACTCCTGAAAATGACTTGGTCCCTGCCCTTTCCCTAACTGGAGCACACTCTGCCCTCTTCTAGAACTGTCAAAATCTCAGAGGCCCGATGAGTCCCTGTCGCCTCTGGAAGGACGTCTCTCAGTCCAGCAGTCACATTTCTCTGGACTTGCTCATCGTTCTCTTGACTTCTGTTCCGCTCACGTCAGTTTCCAGGATTATAGTTTCTGAACCCAAACCTTGGTCTGAAGAGCACATTGTCAGGGTGCCGCCCTTGAGAGTTCGAGGGACATCGGCATGCTGTGAGTGCACTGCTTGTGAGTTTATCCTTCAGCCACACTGGGAACCCTGGAGGGCAGGGTGACAACACCCAGCAGAGTCAGGGCAAGGAATGGGGCTGCAGGTCTACAGGAGTTCAAACAACACCTGTGCGCACTGGAAACTAGCTGGCCTCGTCACTGGCCCTGGGGGGGCACTTTGTCACTCAACACAGACCTGATCGTTCATTTTTGTCTTCTACAGTTGCCTGTCATCTTCAACAGTCAAATTATTGTCCTATACCAGACACCTGTCTACTGCCAGAACACTTTCCCTTTCCTTCCTTACATCAGTACCACAAGTTTTTGTCTGTTTTGCTTTGTTTTGGCATTTTAAACCACCCCTACCTCCTTTCTTAGCCATGTAGTTGGGGAGAACTGACCCCACCTTCAGGTCCAGGGCCAGTTAGCACATTCCTGTCCCCTAGCTACAGTGATCAGGACACTGCAACAGGTCCCTTGGCCAGGGTGACTGCACAAGGGTGGGCCCACAGTCTCTGCTGGTCTGTTCACAGAGAGCCTCAGATCCACTCTGGGAATCCTGACACCTCCATGCTCTCCTTGGCAGGCCTGGGGGTGTGAGGATGGGAAGCTCACAACTGATGCCACCATAGGGAGCCCTGAGAACTGCACTGGCGTTTCCCTGTAATGCCTGAGAAAAAGGACATGGAACTCAGACTTGGATCCTGCAGGCACTGAGTCCTACATCAAGCTATGCCTGAAACCAGAATTTATCCCTGGACTCTTCAGTTATGTGAATTAAAGTCTATCTTTGTGGGCCTAAGCCAGTTACACCAAAGTGGTTTCCATCACTTGCAACCAAAAGAATTCTGCAGTCCCTTCACATGGTCACATCCATGATCATTTCCTTGACTTCCTTGCTTTCTGAAAGGTTCGTCACCACCAGTCAGACTGGTCTGTGTGACTCTCTCATTTCAATGTGCCGCCCCTGAACTGTGTGCACACACGTGCCTTTCTCACGTCTATCAATGTATTGATCCCCTAACCCAAAGATCCTCTCAAATGTTTCCATTGGAACCTTTCATGGAGCAAAGGATCTTTCCTTATTTTATTTTATTTTTAATTTTAATTTTTTTTTTTTTGAGTTGGAGTCTCACTCTGTCGCCCGGACTGGAGTGCAGTGGCCGCTTCCGGCCACTGCAGCCTCGACCTGCTGGGCTCCGGCGATCCTTCCGCCTCAGCCTTCCAAGTAGCTGGAACTACAGGTATGCGCTACCACACCCAGCTAATTTTTTGATTTATTGTAGAGATGAGGTCTCGCCAAGTTGCCCAGGCGGGTCTCGAACCCGCGGGCTCAGGCAATCCACTCACCTCAGCCTCCCAAAGGCACAGGATTACAGGCTGAGCCACTGAGCCCAGCTTCCTTATTTTATAAAGCCATAATATTCCCATTCAAAGACACAAAAATCCCACCAATGAGAAAAATCGCAAGAAAGATATCACTAAAAGGCAACCAGGCAAATAATGTGTAAATCCTTGTACACTATGTGGCAAGTGTGCTCTGGTGTATCTATGTGGATTCACTACATGTGACCCCCCTTTAGAAAGTCTTTGCCACACCTGAGTCCGCACCCAAACCATGGGAGTGGACACATGACCCAGCCTACCCAATCAGAGTGGTTCAATCTCCTGGCCCTTTCAGTGCATTAACTGGGATTTAGTATTTTGTTTGTTTTGTTTTCTGAGTTGGAGTCTCACTCCATCGCCCAGACTGGAATGCAGTGGCCACTCCGGGTCACTGCAGTCTCGACCCGCTGGGATCCAGCGATCCTTCCGCCTCAGCCTTCCAAGTAGCTAGAACTACAGGCATGCGCTACCACACTCGGCTAATTTTTTGATTTATTGTAGAGATGAGGTCTCGCCAAGTTGCCCAAGCGGGTCTCGAACCCACGGGCTCAAGGAATTCACTCACCTCAGCCTCCCAAGGCGCAGGATTACAGGCTGAGCCACCGAGCGCGGCTGGGATTTAGTATTTTAATTGCTGTGATTGTATACTAACAACATACGCTACAGTTGCTCATGACCATCCTTAGATGCATAAAGGAAGTTACGTACAGTGAGTGGAAAAGGGGCAAGTGGGTAAGAGGAAGTCCAAACACAAACCAAGAAATAAACATGGGAAGAATAAAAGAGACAGGAAGGGTCTTAGTTCATGTGGCCTGCCATAACAAAAATACCATGGACTGGGTGGCTCATAAACAGTGCAAATGTATTTCTCTCTGTTCCAGAGGTTAGGAAGTCCAAGACCAAGGTGCCAACTGATTTGGTGTCTGGTGAGGGCCCACTTCCTGGCATGCAAATGGCTGTCTTTTCCCTATAACTTCATTTGGTGGAAGGGACAAGGGACCTCTCTGGGGCCTCACAGTCATGAGGGTTCCACCCTTATGGCACCTCCTAAAGTACCATGACCTTGGGGGCTAGGATTTCAGCATGTGAGTTTTGGAGGGACACAAACATTCAGACTATATAGTAGGGCAGGAGGGAGAGGAAGGGAAAAACAGAGACAGATATAATTGACATATCGCCTCTGGAATGAGTTAAAACCTCTTTACTCTTTTTCAACGTTGTGGTTACATGAGCCAGTGAATTCTCCTTTTGTTCTTAGCTATTTTAAGTTGGTTTTCACTTGCAACTGAAAGTCTTTCAAAACAAAACAAAACAAAAAAACAAAGGCAAAACTCACTTATGACAGACAACTCTGAAGCTGACAACTGCTTGTATCTCAGTCTCTGATTTGTGTCTGACGCATCATCAGTGCATAACAATTACTCAGAAACAGCAACAACTGTTGTTTAACCATATGCCAAATCACATGGTTGAAACAACTAAATATTAGGGAATTTTTACTTTAAAAAAAAAAAGTATTTCCAGGGGAATGATAAGAATATCTGCTATGATAGCAGGCAACTTTGTTTTTCTGTTTGATTTTCATAGGTAGGCTCCTTTTTCTGTTTGATTTTTTTTAAAAAAACAGTGAGCAATGTTTCTCGCAGCAAAAGTGCAGGCAACAAAATAAATAATAGAAAACTTGGACTTCACCAAAATTAAAAACTTTTCTGCATCAAAGGATACAATAAACAAAATGAAAAGACAGCTCACAGAATGGGAGAAAATATTTGTAAAGCATATATCTGATAAGGGATTAAGATCTAGAATATATAAAGAAATTTTACAACTTAACAACAACAAAGCAATCTTATTAGAAAACGGGGGCCGGGCTCAGTGGCTCAGCCTGTAATCCCAGCACTTTGGGAGGCCGAGGTGAGTGGATTGCCTTAGCTGCCGGGTTCGAGACCTGTCCGGGCAATGTGGCAAGACCTCGTCTCTACAATAAATAAAAAATTAACCGGGTGTGGTATCGTGCACCTGTAGTTCCAGATACTTGGAAGGCTGAGGTGGAAGGATCGCTGGAGCCTAGCGGGTTAACACTGGGGTGGCCTTGAGTGTGCCACTGCACTCTAGCCTGGGTGACAGAGTGAGACTCCAACTCAAAAAAAAAAAGAAAAGAAAATAAGAAGAAAATGGGCAAAGAATTTGATGCTCAACCAGTAAATATGATGAAAACATTCTAAAATCCAAAAACAAAAACAAAAATCCGAATCTAAAACATTTCTGGTCTCAAGCGTTTCAGATAAGAGATACTCCACCTGTGTATACATCCAAAGGAATACTGTTCAACCTTAAAAAGGAAAGAAATTCTGATATATGCTACAACATAGAAGAAACTTGAGGACATTACACTAAGTGAAATAAGCCAGTTCCAAAAGAACAGATTCTGTATGGTTGTATTTATTCCAGGATCTAGAATAATCAAATTCAAAGACACAGAAAATAGAAGCGTAGGGACTAGGGCTTAGGGAGAGGGTCAATTATTGTTTAATGGGTACAGAGTTTCTGTTTGGGATGATAAAAATGTTCTGGAGATGGATAGTGGTGATGACCACATGACAATGTAAATTTTCTTCATGCCACTGAATCGCACACTTAAAAATTGGCAAAAATGGCAATTTTTATGTTATGGATATTTTACCACCAAAAAAAGAAAGCGATGTTTCTCAAGACAAATCTGTAGAAACAGATAGTAGGTTAGTAGCTTCTTAGGGCAGGGGACAGGGAGAAGGATTAACAGTCCCGGATATAGGGATTTCAGGGAGGTGACGAAAATGTCCCAAGACTGATTCGGGGTAATGATTGCACAACATGATAAATTTTCTAAAAAGCATGGAATTCTGCACTTGAAATGGGAGAATTATATACCCTGTAAAATATGCTTCGATAAAGTTGTTTTTAAAAAGCCATATTTCTAGAAATATGAAAAGCCATATTTCTAGAAAAGCCATACTTCTAGAAATATTTCTAGAAACTAGAAATGTTTCTCGAAAGGATCCTTGTTCTTCAACAGGAGTTCCTCAAATAAGGCGTTGCACAGTCAAATGTGTTTGGGAGATGCCATAGGTGTAGCCGGTGGGGAGATTCACAAAGCGCTGGAAAACATGGAGGTCTGAGAAGGCGCGATGAAGGAACGGGCTCAGCCTAACCCCCCTTGAATTCCCTACGGACACTTAACAGGCATCCTTTCCTCCTCCGCATGGCTCTTCGAACCCTCCCTCTGATCTTGTGTTCTATGGCACACTCTTCAGCAAAGGCGAATTGAGTTTCATAGCAATCACTTCACTTGGGTGACAGCTAGGATAATTGTAATCATTCTGTCTGGGTCCCTGAAGTTGTTTACTTGGCATTGCCGTGGGTGTAACCAGAGGGAATTATTCAGCTCAGCTTGTGCGAAGATTGCCTGAACACTCTGCCAGATCCTGTCTGTCTGAGCTGTCAAACCCAGCGGTTTGCAGACATTGTGAGTCACCCCGACCCACCCCCCACCCCACAGGGAGGAGAAAGGGAGAGGAGCACTGACTTAGCTGTAGGCTTCCCCAGGCACTGCCCAGCTCCACCACCCATTTCCCTGTCGGTAACATTATAGCTCTAATTAGGAAAGTACAAACTTTCCTTACTTTTCTTGATAGACTGATTGACCCAAGGAAAAACTCACGACAGCAACTTCTAAAGGGTCTTGTAAAACTCAAAACTCACTAGGAAGTAAAGAGCACTTATTAAGCACCCACTGTGTGCGAGGCACCACCCTTGGTGTGGCCCTCTCATTGCACTGAATCCCCTCTGCCAGTCCTACGGCAAGTACTATTCCACTGTTTTGCAGGTGGAGAACGTGAGGCACAGAGGTTAAGTGACGGGTCACACAGCAAAGCCTGGGTTCAAATCTAGGTTTGGCCCTTCTGTGGCCTGTGCTCTTCCCATGACACCACACATTGAACATCTGGTAAAATGCAGCCCAAGAAAGTCATAGATCGTAGGAGACAAGGTGCCAAAGGTTGTATCAACGGCATAATTTGGCAGAAAATCTCGGGTAATGAGTGTGACTAACATTAACACTCACACAGGGAGTCGCAGCCTGGGATACAAAAAGATAGGAGAAGGGCCACAGCGTGCAAGCCTATGGACAGTGGCCAGGGAGCCTGGGTGCCATCAGCCAGGGCAAGTCCCGTCCCCACAGTGAGTCTGGGAGAAGCTGGGAGGCAACCACAGGCCCTTATCTCCAGGGCTCAGCAGCTCAGAAAGCTATAATTCACTGAAGAATTGAGAACGCCCAGAATGGAAAGCAGCACAGCCTGACGTCAGCATGTAAACAGGCCAACCCAGGGAGAGGGTGGGGTTTCCTGCTCTGTTCTCTGGCCAGTTCAGTGGTCCTTCTGCCCTGCTCGTGCAGGAGGTCATTACCTACCTGCTGCCCACCCCCCCACACGGAGGCCAAGTTCAAGGTGATCTCGGAGATCTGGGGCTGAATGGACCTTCCTGTCTCTTGGCTGAGCTGAGAACCGCAACTGCAGTGGGCCGGCCCAGCCCAGCAGGCATCCACCTGTGCTTAGAGCTGGTTCTCTGGCTACATCCCTAGACAGCCATGCTGCCAAGATCGTCTTGTGGCACTCTGTAAGTAATAAAGCCACTTGCACATCACTCAAGCTGCCTCATTCCATGTAAGCCTCAAGACAGCTACGAAGTATGTAGCAGTGCTCCCTTTTATGGAAGAAGAAACTCCAGATCACACAGAGGCAATGTATGCAACCAGACACAGGCCTCTGCCTCCAAAACCTGTGTCCTGAACAACTTGCAGACAGGGCCAAATAAGATCATGTTGAGACTCCAACTCATGAATGAATGGATGAATAAATAAATAAATATCAAGTGTTTTACTTGGTCAAGATATTGACATAAGATTAAAATCGGGCACTCCTAAGTCAGTGCTCACCCCTGGCTTGGGAACCGCCAGTCCAGCTTTCTGCCTCTGTCCTGGCATGTGTTCTGGCTGCTTGCTGCACAGCCTGCATGAAGGCCAGTCAATCCCAGCTGGTTGACTTGTCACGTTCTGTGGTGAGGTCATTTCTTCAGCCTCTCGTCTGTACAAAGCCCAGATGCAGTGCTTGGCACATAGTAACTGCTTCATAAATACTTGTTAAATGTCATGTGCTCTCAGAAAGCATCCAAGTGGATGAACCAAAAGAGGTAGGTAGCTGTCACCAGCTGTCACAACGAGCTGTCACTAAGTACCAGGAAGCTGCTAATTTTTTGATTTATTGTAGAGACGTGGTCTCACCATGTTGCCCAGGTTGACCTTGAACCCACGGACTCAGGCAATCCACTTGCCTCGGCCTCCCAAAGTGCTGGGATTATAGGCTGAGCCACCGAGCCCGGCCATCAATGGATTATTTTGAGGGTCTTTTAACAATACCTGTGTAATTGGCCCTTGGACAACATAGCTTTGAACTGCACGGGTCCACTTATCCATAGCTTTTTTCAACAAAAGTTACCCCGAGTGTACCTGCCTCTCCTTCCTCCCCTTCCTCCTCCTCCACTTCTTCTGCCTCTGGCACCCTTGAGACAGCAAGACTAGCTCCTCCTCTTCCTCCTTCTCTGTGTGAAGACGATAAGGATGAAGACCTTTATAATGATCGACGTTGACATCCACTTAATGACTAGTAACTATATATTATCTTCCTTAGAATTTTCTTAGTAACGTCTCCAGCTTACTATACTGTAAGAGTACAGTATATAATACAGATAACATACAAAATATGTGTTAATTGATTGTTTATGTTATCAATAAGGCTTCTGGCCAAGAGTATGCTATTATTAGTTAAGTTTTTGGGGAATTGAGTCATACATTGATTTTCGACTGCTGGGGGCTCAGCATCCCAGCTGCCTCATTGTTCAAGGGTCAATTATCTATATAAAATCTCTATTGCTGTCATATTCTACACTGGAAAAGTAATACCTTATATTCACTGTTTTAAAAACAAGAAAAGGTAAATATGAAGAAGAAAATTCATATCACCTGTGACGCCACTATTGAGCAATGATTAAAGCGACTTTTGCTTTATACTTGGATGTTTTTTTTAAGTATTTCCATATATTTACAAAACTTAGTTAACATGTTCTGTAATCTTTTTTGAACCTACATTTTTCTATAATATGAAATATTCTTCTATGAGTTAAAAATATAAATAATTTTTTAAAATATGCTTTTATTTCACCACTATGTGCAATTTCCTTTTTTTTTTTTTTTTGGATGTCTAGTTTGCTTTTACTTTATCCTTATTATGGAAAGTTATTTAATAAATATTCTTGTAAAGAAAAAATCTTATTTGTAACAAAATCCACATGCATATTTGAATATTTTCAAATAATAAATTACCAGATGAAGAACGCTGGGTTGAAAAAAAAACTTTTTAAAGTACAGTTTTTAAAACTTTAAAAAAATTATAAAAGCAACATATCCTCATGACATAAAGTCTAGAAAGCTTGTAAAAGTTTGTGCCACTATCATCCACCGTGTCATCTCTTCCAAAACAACCCGTGATGCTTTTATTTTACTTTCCCAATGTTTTGCCTATGCATTTTTTAAAAAATTTTTAATTATTATTTTTTTCTGCGTTGGAGTCTCACTCTGTCACCCAGGCTGTAGTGCAGTGGCATGCTCATGGCCACCCCAGTGTCGACCTGCTAGACTCAGGTGGTCCTGGCTCAGAACTCCAAGTAACGGGAGTATAGGCGCACACTACTATACCTGGCTAATTTTTGGATTTATTGTAAAGATGAGGTCTTGCCAAGTTGCCCAGGCTGTTCTCGAATCTGTGGACTTAGACAGTATCCTCACCTTGGCCTCCCAAAGTGCTGGGATTACAGGTTTGAGCCACTGTGCCCGGCCTTGCCTATGCATTTAAAAAACATTATAATCAATCTCTTCATATGATTTTGTGTTCAGTAGTTTTCACTTTACAGTCTAAGGCCAGATAATTCATGTTTGCTGAATACTTTCCCCCATTCTTTGTGAATTCCAATTCTCAACCTCAAGGATTTTCCCAGAGGAAACTTGAGAGCTGCTTAAACACTATGGATATTTAAAATACATATCCCCCCACCCCAACACATACTCACTTTTTTTTTTTTTGAGTTGGAGTCTCACTCTGTCGCCCAGACTGGAGTGCAGTGGCATGCTCCCAGCCTCGGCAGCCTCGACTTGCTGGGCTCTGGTGATCCTTCCACCTCAGCCTTCCAAGTAGCCAGAACTACAGGTACGTGCTACCACGCCCTGCTAATTTTTTGATTTATTGTAGAGACGAGGTCTCGCCATGTTGCACAGGTGGGTCTCGAACCCACGGGCTCAGGCAATTCACTCACCTCGGCCTCCCAAAGTGCTGAGATGACAGGCTGAGGCACCGAGCCTGGCCACCCACTCACTTCTGAGTAGCTTCTGCTGAGTGTTTCAAATGCTAAGGAAGAGGTTGAACCTTGAGCCTTGAGCCTTGGTGGAAGAGCTGGAGCCCGACCCAGACAGCGGGGTGGGTGATGGGTGGTGAGGAATGAACCCTCATCCCCTAGGGGGCAGTTCCTGAGGAGAGGATGGTACTTGAGAACAAGTTTGCCCGCCCAGGACGCTCCGGGAGGCTGAGGTTGGCAAGGGACTTCCCTGCCATCTCTGCCCTGAGCCCCAAGCATTGCACAAAGGCTGCAAAGCCAATGGGCCAGAAGGGACTGAGCTGGCTGTGATCCCAAGCATCTCGGAGGAAAATATTTATTCAGTAAACATTTCCTGATAATATATTCCAAGGACTGCTCGAGGTGCCGATAACTCAGTGACGAATAAGGTGGACGAGGTCCACTTTTCTCTTTGAACTTATAATCTAGTGGGGGAGATGGGGAATAAGTGCATGAAAATGAGGCCGGTGCGGTGGCTCAAGCCCGTAATCCCAGCACTTTGGGAGGCCGAGGCGAGAGGATTGCCTGAGCCCAGGGGTTCGAGACCAGCCCAGGCAACTTGGCGGGACCTTGTCTCTACAATAAATCAAAAAATAAGCTGGGTGTGGTAGCACGCGCCTGTAGTTCCAGCTACTTGGAAGGCTGAGGCGGAAGGATCGCCTGAGGTGGCCATGAGCATGCCACTGCACTCCAGTCTTGGCGACAAGACTGCACTCCAGTCTTGTCGAACTCAAAAAATCAAGTAAAATAAAACGAAGCCTAGGACATGATGAGTGCTCTGCCGAGAGGGAAAGCCAGGTGAAGGGACTGGCAGGCACAGTCGCTCAGAAATGACTGTCAGGTGGAAGACTGGCAGTGGATGACCCAGAGGAAGGCCATCCCAGGCAGAGGAACTGCTGGGACTAAGGTGTGACTGAGCTTGGAACCCCTGAGGGACAAAGCAGAGGCTCCCGGGGAGAGGGCAGGGAGAGGGGAGGGTGACAGTCACAGAGCCAGAGCAGGGGAGTTTCCCAAGCTGGGAGGAGAACTGGGGCATGCCCGTGGGTCCCGGGCAAGCATGCAAGCACATCATGGGAGTTATGGCACGTTCTGACTCTTTTGAAGGATCATTCTGGATGCTTTGAGGAGGCTTTAGTGGGAACAGAATAGAGCAAAAGGGGCCTTAAAGGAGGCCAGTCCAGGGCAATAAAGGTGATGGGCGAGGGTGGAGGAGGGACGCGCAGCAGGACCAACAGACGGCCGGTGGGCTTTGGAGGCTCGCATCTGCCAATCCCAGATGTGAGGTGGAAGGGTGAGGAAGCGGCTGGAACCAAGGAATACGGCTTCAGTTTAGATTTAAGCAACTACGTGGCTGGGAATGTAATTGACCGAGTTGGGAAAAACTGAGGGAGGCATAGATAATGCCTGGGTTGAAATTTCCTGCCGGTCCAGGAAGATAAAGGCTGAATTTTGATTCACTTTCATTTAAGAACATAAAGAAATAAATGTTTCCGCCTTCCCTCCCAAGTGTGTGGAGTAGTTCACTCCCCTGCGACAACAACATGAGCTTGTTTGTTACAGTCACCATCATTTAATATACCAGTAAGTGACTAGACTTTGTCTAAGCACTCTTTGGAAAGAAACGAAATATAAATAATAAGATATTTGACCACTGAACATTTGACTACTGAACATTTTGGTTGTCTTTACATTTTACATTTTATAATAAATGACCACTGAATTGAACATATCTGTGTTCATTTCCTATAATTACCACAAGCTATAGTTCCAGAAATAGAATTATTGAATCAAACTTGAAGATACACACTCATAAACGTTGTTGTTTCCAAAGCAATCCAAACCATCAGCAGAATATAGAGTGTAAGTTTCATTCTTGCCAATAATGGATATTCCCGTTTGTAAAAATCCCCGTCCTTTCTTCTAGGGAATCTGACTTAAAACATTTGGTGTTGAGAGCGGCCCAGAAAGTGGGGCTTTTGCATTGGGTCACCCACCAGCTTGGTGCTGACAGCGAGGACCCATCACTGATGATGAATGGAGTGACCTGGGGTGCTATAGGCTCTGGTATGCGAACGCCACTGGGGTGCCATGGCCCCAAGTTACCTACGCCTATATAACTAAGATCACCTTTCCTCCAGCATCCAATAAATGTTCCTTATTTCTGTCTGAGCTCTCACCACAAACACCTTCCACATCCATCTTCCCTCCAAGAGCTTCTTCAAGGCAATCTAGGCACGAACATCTATCAGGTACATCAAAACTTTTGCAGCCTCTACCTATTGCCCAGTTCCAAGCCATGCCCACATTTTTAGGTGTTTCTTATATCAGCACCCACTTCCCAGGACCAGAATCCTAGTGGCAGCTGACAGCTAGCAGGTAAATAGGGCCTTAGTCCCACAACTACGAGGACCTGAATTCTGCCAACACATAGAGTTGGAAGAGGACCCCCAATCCCAGACAAGAACTCATCCTACTGACACCCGTATTTTATCCTGATGAGATCCTGAGCAAAGAATCTAGCCACTGGGAATCTAGCCACTCTGTACTCAGACTTCCAACCAACAGAAACTGCGAGATAACAAACGTGCTTGGTTTCAAGCTCTGAAGCGTGTGGTCATTTTTAATGCAGCAATAGAGAACTCAGACTGTGCCGGCGAGGAGAGAGTTGGCACTGTCGCGAGGCTCCGTGAGGTCTTTCCTCTGCAGACCAGTACTGACGGCAGGAAGCCCTGCTAGAGACCCTGCTCTCTGACACAGTGAGGGCGGCCAGGGGAAGGGGACCTAGAATGGGCAGTGGGAGCCAGGTGTGATGAGCTCAGTGACAGCCTTGGGCCAACTGCTCTAGTGGGGCTGTAGCTTGCCCCTGAACTCGCATCTGTGAATTTTTCCGGGGTCTGGGAGCAGCCGGCTCTCAGCTGGTGTTGTGGTTGTGGTATTTTGTGGCAGGCTGGGGGCACCTCAGTTGAGGGGCACAAGGGTTGGAGCGGGGCAAGGGGCAGCTTGTAGCAGGTGCTGTTTTGCTCTGCCGGTGCCCTGGTGTCCTGTTGGCCAGCTTGGATGCTATGCCCATCTCCAGGCTGCTTCGGGTGCTGTGGCCCATGGTCTGCACCATGACCTTCTCCCCAGGGAGCAATGAAAACCACCTCTCTTACACTGTGCCCACGTCTGCCCCCAGCAGCCCATGGCCAGGACTAAAAGGGTTCAGGGTACAAACACCCCATTCACCTGCCTCAGGACTCTGTGATAGAATTCAGATCTGCAGGATCAAGCCACAGCTGGACTTCACCTGGAGCCACTATCTAGTGTGGCTCCTTCTTCTCCCCTCCCCAACTCCCCTGAATTTTCTCTATTTTTTTTGAGTTGGAGTCTCACTCTGTCGCCCAGACTGGAGTGCAGTGGCCACTCCCGGCCACCGCAGCCTCGACCTG
>NW_007074469.1:520772-541839 GCF_000164805.1 Carlito syrichta
TGAGGTCTCGCTGCCCAGGCGGGTCTCGAACCCGCAGGCTCAGGCAATCCACTCACCTCAGCCACCCAAAGGCGTGGGATTACAGGCTGAGCCACCAACCCCAGCTCTGAATTTTCTCTTAAGGACACTTCCTCAATAAATAGTGGGCTCTGCTTTCAGAGAATCCAGCACGAGGCAATGCCTCTTCCTCCTGTTCCTTTCTGAGTGATGTTCTGGAAGTCCCCTAGGTGAGAGCTTTCTCTCCAGCCTGGATTCTTTCCCGAGTTCCAGTCCTGCTCTGATCATCGCCCAGTGGCCTTGTGGCTCTGAATGCCTGCTGTCTTCTCAGATTCAGTCTACCCAGTACAGAACACACCACTTTCATTCTGATTTACATTCTCCTTCTAGTTCCTTTCAGGCTTAAAATGTTGAGGTCATCCTTGATTCTTCTTTTATTCCTCCTTCTTCTCTTCTTACTCCTCTCTCTTCTCTTCTCAGCCAAATTCCTTTGCTCCTTCACTTGAAAAATCCATTCATCCTTTCTTTTTTCTCTATTCCCACCCCCATCTCCTCTCACTTCACACCTGAGTGGTGATAAAATCCCCATAACTCATCTCTTGACCTTCGTAGTGCAGATTAAGCTGCCTACCCTGCCCTGATTGGGTCACTTCCTGTGCAGAAACCAATGACTATCCATTTCCGGATGGGTTAGGAAGACACTCAACTCTCTACCCACTACCTTGGTGCCAAACACCCTCCCCCCGACCCCACAGCATCCTTACCATGTAAGCTTATCTCTCCATATTGGTCCACTCAAGAACAGACACCCCACCATCTAAAGTTACAGAACCTCGCACACCCCAAAGGCTCAGATCAGAGGTCCACCCCTCCCCAAAGCTGTTCCTTGTCACCCACCTCAGAGCCAGTTCTGCTGCCTCTCACCTCTTTTCTCCCCTTTACTTTGTGGCATTTGTCACATTCTAACATCTATTGTCATTATTTTAGGACATGCCTCTTGTAGTCTTACTGTATTAAAAACATGTTGAAGGGGACGGGTGGTTTTAGTTTCCCTCTATGCCCATACCCCATTCACTGCTGACTTTAGTGCTTTACCAGCCACAGGCACTCAATAAATAGGGCTTTATTATTATACCTTAACTCTTTGTCCGTTTAGGAAAAAAAATGCAGCTTGCTGCTGTGTTCATTTAATTTACATAAACATGCTCTTTGGACTGAAGTCTGACTGGTTTTTCAACGTGAAAATAAAATTTAAAAACCATTCTTGGAGTTATTTCTAAACAAAACTTGTCTCTAAGTCTAGCAAGAATTACAAAAAAAACAAAAGGAGAAAGTTACAAAATATAGTAATTTTGTATTACAGTTCCTGGAGACAGCAAAAAACCTTGTCCAGGAGGAGGCCTTTGATATGCAAACCAACTAAGCTGGATCCCCCTACTCCCCTTTTCCTCCTGAGCCCTCCCCATTTCCATTCTACCTGGCTTTTACACTTAAGAAATTCTAGCCACCCTTAGATCCTGCCCTAATCCACCCAGGGCCAGGCATCAGACAACTAAAGGTAACCCCCATTCTTAGGTCCCATACCTAGAACAGGCATGTCCAACCCGTGGCCCAGGACAGCTAGTAATCCAGACCCACAAAATCTTTCGGCATTATGCGTTTTTTAGGGTTTATTTTCTTTGTGACCCCACATGTAGCTCCATTTTTGAAGTTCACAATTCCACCTTATTCATGACATTGCTTTTTGGCAGCACATACATTTGTGAGCAGTGGTTTTCAGTAACGAAGCACATGAAGAGCAAAATTCAAACAAACATTTCTGATGAGCACCTTGAGAGCTCACTAAGGATTGCGACCACTGACATCAAACCAGACATTGATAGGTTAGTTTTACACAAACAAGGTCAGATTCCTCACTAGTTTTATATAGTGCTCATGTTTCTAAACTTCATAATAAAAAAGGAAGTTTTATTATGTGTATACACTAACTATATTATACAATTTACGTGCAGCCCAAGACAATTCCTTTTTACTCAATGTGGCCCACGGAAGCAAAAAGATTAGACACCTATGCTGTAGAGCCTGCTAAAATGACTCAAACTAGCCAATCCCAACCTGGTCAGTCCCCTCACCCTGCCTTGTCCATTTCTTTCTATAAAAACTCCAATAAAGGCTTTCTGGCTGTTCTCCTTGCTCCTCTCTACCTCGTTACTGACCCTGGTGTTTCCCATGGGGCCTTGCATGGCATGGAGTGTTTCCTCTTGGGAACTGTGAGTAACAAACTACCTTTTCTTTTTTTTTTTTTTTTTTTGAGTTGGAGTCTCACTCTCACCCAGACTGGAGTGCAGTGGCCGCTCCTGGCCACTGCAGCCTCGACCTGCTGGGCTCCTCGATCTGTTGGCCTCACCATGCTTGAATAAAACCAAAATCTCAGGTACATTTTAAAACAATACATTAATTCATTGAGTTTTCACAGTGGTCCCATAAAGGAAAGTATTATTGTTCCCATCTTAATAAATGAGAGGATAAGTAAGCTGCCCAAGGTCACAGAGAGACTAAATGCTGAGGGTGGAATGAAAAGCCAAGTCAGTCTAACTCCAGAGCTCGTATTTTCCAACAACCATTATTGTGCATATATAACACAAAGCTGCACTTAGTTAATTTGCTCTATGTGACTATTAAAAGTGTTTTATGTATATTTGATAGCAGGACTTCAGAGGCAAGTAATACATTTTCCCAAGCCCTATCTTTCAACTTAAAATTAATTCAGCAGAGTAAGAATGAAAATTTCCCTTCTGTGTCAGTTTCCTATTACTGCTGTAACAAATCACTAAAATTTAGTGGTTTAGAACAACACAGATTTGTTCTATTACAGTTTTGAGATCAGGAGTCCACAATGGGTTTAAATTGGGCTAAAATCAAGGTCTTGTCAGGTGTGTGCTCCTTCTGGAGGCTCTATGGAAGAATCCATTTCCTTGCCTTCTCCGGTTTTTAGAGACCACCAGCATCCTTTGGCCCTTGGCCCCTTCCTCCATCTTCAAACCATCAGTGTAGCATCTTCCTGTCTCTCTCTGACTCTGAGCCCTGCTTCCCCGGTCACATCTTCTCACTGTGATTCTCTTGCCTTGTATAAGGACCTTTATGATTATAGACTCTCCTCACCTCAAGGTCCTTAATTTAATCACATTCGCAAAATCCCTTTTGCTGTGTTAGGCAGTATACTCACAGGTTCTGGGGATTAGGACATCGATATTTTAGAAGATCATTCTTCTACCTATCACATCTTTCAAGAAAATCTTTTTTTGGAATCCAAAATGCTTTTGAAAACAAAAATTTCTCTATCATCATTTTCCTACTTCTTTTCAATTTTAAGCCTACTCCTTAGAAGTATTCTCCTGGTAACTTGCTTTGCCTATCCAAGCATAATTGATTTATTTATCTATTTCTACCAAATGATAGCATATAATATCCACTCTTACTTTTAAAAAAAATTTCATGTATCTTAGAGATTTTTTCATGTCACCACTTATAGATGACCTTGTTGTTTTTGATGGCATTCAAGTTTCCATTTCACAGATGAACCATGAATAGTTTAATCAACACCATATTGTTGAGTAGGGTGGTAGGTACTAGTGGTTGCCTTCCTAACATCACGTCTCCCCTGCTTCCATCCTAAAATTTTTTTCAGTTGTTTATCACCCTCTCTAGCTCCAGAAGGGGATGCTGATTAATTTAAGCCCACCAGAACATGGTTTTATCCAAGTGATTGTTGTTAACCTAGAAATGTAAGCATAAGCTGATCAGTCAGTCTGAAGGTTGGGACTTAGCAGAGCTCATGCTTGGGGAAAAGAGGTCTGCTCTGCCTTCTGTCTTCTTCTCCCCTCTGAACAAGCACAAGGAAGCATGTGGCCCTCTTGCATGTGAGAAGACAAAGCTGACTTGAGAAAGAACAGAGTTGAACGAGGAAAGACTCAGTTTCTTGATGAAATCTTTGGGTTGCTTCTCACACTACCTTTAGGCTTCTCACCTCTGGACTTACAGTTACACGAGAGACTACCTGCCTTATTTCTTAAGCTAGTTAGAATGACAGTTTCTGGAACTTGTGTATATCTTAACTGACACAGGGTTGTTAGGAAGATTTAATCTGTTTATATTTGTAAAATGCTTAGAATGGAGCTTAGCACACAGCTAGCCCTACATCAATGTCTACTGCATAAATAAATAAAATGAAGATTGGTTTCTACCTTTCTTCTATTACAAGTAATGCTACAATAAACCTCCTGGATATCTATCTTTGCAAACTTCTACCCGAATAAATATAGGCTAACTGACTAGAAGAGGAATTGCTAGGTCAAAGGGTATATGTATTCTAAGTAGGAATGGGTATTGACAAATTGCCCTCCAGAGAAGTTGCTGAATTTACATATCTACTAGCAGTGCACAAAAATGTTTATTTTTGTACCCTTTCATCAGCATGTCATACTGTAAAGCCTTTAATCTTTGCTAATATGATAGATTAAGATCGTATACTATTGTTTCATGTTTGAATTTCATTAGTTGTGCATTTTTTTCAACACAACAGATTGTGTTGGCAATCTATTCTTCCTTTTCAGAAATTCTAGTTTCAAATAATCAAAACCAACTAATTTCCCACAGATTTAACTATATAATAATTAAAACATCTATATGTTAACATTAAATACAGAAAGTAAAAGTGAATCTCTAAAGTAGGATGCAAAATACATGAAAACAGGTAACAGATCTCATAAATCAATTAAGAAAAAGATAAACACTCCATTTTATTTACTATTTTTTTTCTGAGACAGTCTCACTCTCTCACCTAGTCTGGAGTACAGTGGCTCAATCATAGCTCACTGCAGCCTTGAACTCCTGGACTCAAGCTATCCTTACTCTTCAGCCTCCAGAGAATCTGGGATTACAGACAGGTACCAACACACCCCGCTAATGTTTTTTATTTTTGTTGTTGTTGTTGTTGTTGAGTCAGAGTATCCCTGTGTGCCCCAGTTTTCAGTTTTAAAATAGACAAAGGGTATGGACAGACATCTTATAGAATTCAAATAACTAATAACTAAATGACTCACTAACACTCACCAAAAAATCAAAATGCAATATCATCATTCAGCTATCAAATGGGCAAAGTCTTTTTCCTTATAATTCTCAGAGTTACAAGAATTTTAATGGCCCGTAAACATTCATACACACTGGCAAAGTGTACATTGGTTCACTCTTAGGTAATATTTAACTTGCCTTTAAAATGTATATAACCGGCTGGGCTCGGTGGCTTAGCCTGTAATCCCAGTACTTTGGGAGGCTGAGGCGAGTGGATTGCCTGAGTCCGTGGATTAGAGACCAGCTCAGGCAATTTGGTGAGTCCTCGTCTCTAAATAAAAAAAAATAATAATAACCAGGTGTGGCAGTGGGCACCTGTAGTTCCAGCTACTTGGAAGGCTGAGGCAGAAGGATTGCTGGAGCCCAGCAGGTCAACGCTGGGGTGGCCGTGAGAGTGTGTGCCTCTGCACTCCAGCCTGGGTGAAGGAGTGAGACTCCAACTCAAAATAAATAAATAAATAAACAAACAAACAAACAAATAAAAAACTAAAATGTATATAACCAAGGATTTGGGGTCAGTGAAACTACTCTGTGTGATTCTATAACGGAGGACGCATGCCATTACCCAGTTGTGCAATCCCATCGCATGTTCAACACCAAGAATGAACCCTAATGATAACTATGAACTTGGGTTGATAAAGACGTGTCAGTGTAATTCCATCAATGGTAGCAAATGCACACACTCTGGTGGGGATGTGGACAGCGGGAGAGGCTGTCCGTGGGTGGTGGAGAGGGAATACACACTGTATCTTCCACTCAGTTTTGCTGTGAACCTAAAACTGCTATCAAAAAAAAAGTCTATTAATGAAAAAATTTTTAATGTACCATGCTCTTTGACACACTCATTCTATTTCTAGAAATTTATTCTGGCTGGGCTCGGTGGCTCAGCCTGTAATCCCAGCACTTTGGGAGGCGAAGGCGAGTGGATTGCCTGAGCCGAGCAATTTGACGAGACTTCATCTCTACAATAAACAAATTTTAAAAAATTAGCTGGACATGCTAGCACGTGCCTATAGTTCTGGTTATTTGGAAGGCTGAGGTGGAAGGATCGCCGGAGCTCAACAGGTCTGACGCTGGGGTGGCCATGAGCGTGTCACTGCTCTCCAGCCTGGGCAATGGAGTGAGGCTCCAATTAAAAAAAAAAAAGAAATTTATCCTGAGGAAATCATCAGAGATGCAAACAAAGCCTTATGTGTACAGATGATCCTCTGTACCATTATTTACAACTGGAAAAATACACACTCAATGTTAAGTAATCTGGAAATGTTAAGTAAAGGTTGGTATGGCTATATGATGAAATACTACATAGACAATAATCAAGAGCAGACTTAAATCACAAAGGAAGTTGCTCATGATATACCAAGGAAAAAAGATCACAAAGCAGTACTCACAATAAGATCCCAGTCTTGCACATATGGGCTGGCATGTGTGTGTGCTGTGCAAAGAACAAGCACCCACAGAAAGAAAGACTGTAAGTGGGCACACGAAATGTTCACTGCAGCTATCGCTAAGTGATGCAATTCAAGGTGATCGCTATTTTCTTTTGCACTTTTCTGTATTGTTTCAACTTTATTTTACAACGAGCATGTAATATATCCATTCCCCCAATCAATAAAGTTATCCAAAGTATTTTCTACTGTATTAGTAATTTTTGTGTGACTTGTAATATTCTAGTTTGCAAGAAACTAAAATAATGCTAGAAAATGGCTATGCACCAAAAGTTGGATATTAATTTTTTTTAAAACAAGATTACTTCAATTATTTGCATGAAAGGTACACTCATTTACGTTGCTTTCTGACAGATTGTTGGGAGATCCGATACTCCTCATTCTGGAGAGGGAGACTGTGTATTGTTCTGATGGATGTGATACAGTTGAAGTTATTTTTGAACAAAGAATAGCAGCACTTAGTAGCATCTGAAAAGAAAAAAACTCAATTTTAAAGCTTCATTTTTCACAGTCACAAATGATTAGCTGAGGCTCGCAGTAAGAGGACTTTCCTGAGCTGGAAGCTACTGGGTTGTGTTTTTTTAGAAACAGGCAATTTGAGAATTAAAATGATCTTGTTCATTTTCGTTTAGGTAGCAGTTTTGGAAATTAAATTGTTTAAGATGAAAGTACATGAGTAAGCACCACGTCCTCTTTTTAATCCTACTGTAGTTTCTAAATTTACTTCTAATATACAAAGAAGCTCAAAATTAGCCCGATACCTAATCGGGCAGAAAACTTAAGAAAAAGGAAGAAGCTAGGGATGCTGCCCAATTTTACATTAAAAATGACAGCAGCTTGCTTACTGTAGGGATTCCTCCATGTGGGCCTGGACTCACTGTTCTTAGGGTTTCCTGATTTTATTCTCACTCTCCACTTTCCCCTGTTCCTGGGAAAACTTGCCCCGAGCTTAGGTTTGGCACATCCTGATGAATGAATGAATAAAATGTATATATTTACCTATTTGCTTCCATATTTACTTATTTATTTATTATATATTTACTCATTTGCTTCTATATTTACTTATTTATTATATATATTTACTTATTTGCATTTATATTTACTCATTTATTTATTACTTATTTATTAAAGATGGAATCTTCCTCTGTCGCCCAGGCTGATGTGCAGTGGTATGGTCATAGCTCACTGCAGCCTCAAATTCCTAAGCTCAAGTGATCCTCCCACCTCAGTCTCCCAAGTAGCTAGGACCACAGGTGTGTACCACCTTGTCTAGTTTTTTAATTTTTTTGTAGAGATGGAGTCTCACTATGTTGCCCAGGCTTGTCTCAAACTCCTGGTCTCAAGTGATCCTCCTGCCTCAGCCTCCCAAACAACTGGGATTGCAGGTGTGAGCCACAATCTGGCCCCCTGAAGAATTATTGAGCCACAAATAACCTTCTCTAATGCCCTCCTTCAAAATAATTGTGTTTTCTTTCTTCTTCTTCCTCCCTCCTCCCCCCTCCCTCCTCCCTCCTCCCCCCTTCCTCCTCCTCCTCCTTCTTCTTCTTCTGGTCTCACTCTGTTCCCCATGCTGACCACCATGAATGACCGCAGTCTTGACCTCCTGGGCTCAGGCAATCCTTTCACCTCAGCCTCCCAAGTAGCTGGGACTACAGGCACATGCCATCATGCCCGCCTAATTTCTTGTAGAGATAAGTTCTCGCTATGTTGCCCTGGCTGGTCTCGAACTCCTGGACTCAAGTAATCCTCTCGCCTCAGCTTCCCAAAGTGCTGGGATGACATGCATGAGACACCATACCTGGCTAGAAATTATTATGTTTTCTATCATTCACAGTTTCCTATGCTTCACAAAACACTTTCCATCACAGAGTCAACTCTCAAATTATGTGAAATCCTATCTCCAGTTTCCAATGGCTTTATTAGAAAGGGTCTTTTTTTAGAAAACCTTTTCCTTGGGATTTGAAGTCACTCTAGATTGAACTGAGTCACTATCATCACAGAGGAAGTAATTTCACGGTTGTCTCCAGGCTGTTTTAGCTAATAGTTGTAGTCTTTGTCCTCCAAGACATGCTCCACAACTAGAGGGAAAACGAGTTATTTAAGTATTAACAGGGTTGCTACTGTGTTATCTGCTTTCTTCTGGAAGTGCTAAAAGAACAGAACGTATTAGGGTCTTTTTTCTCTACCTGACACTGAATATTGGGGCTCTTCCAGGCTCAGGCAGTTTAGAACCATCTTCTCCTTTCCTTCCATACTGTCTTCCCATATGATTGTTTCAGTTCTTTTGAACTTGAGTACTGTCTTTTCATGCTGCTGTTCCCCAAGTCCATGTATTTACCCTAGACTGCTCTTCTGAGATATAAATTGACAGGTCCAACTTCTGCAGAGAGATTATCCTCGACCACCAGAATATCGGGATGAGGGCCAATGGTGCATTGGGTATCAGGCTAATTTCCAGCTTGTTTTTATATTAGAAATAATTTTTATCCTACAATAGGATCACAAAGACCAATGGAGATTATATGACTCAATCTTTTCATTTCACAGAGGAATAACCTGAGAACCACAAGTTCAGGGTTATGTCCATTTGGTATTTTCAGACAACTTTCAGTTCTATTTTTCTGAAATACTTCAATTAATTTTGTATGTCTTAAAAATCTCTTGATTTCTCACCAAACCAGCACTCCACCTCTCAGTTTTTCCTCCCACAGTAAATGGTACCACGACTCCCCATTTACTCAAGCCAGACACCAGGATCCTCACTTTCACTACTAGTCCATCAGGCAAGTCTTATCAGTCCTAAGATAATGCTTGAATTTGTTCACTTCTCTCTATGGCCACCATGTCTACCTGGTGGTCGAGGGCTTGGACCCCTACAGCAGCCTCCTTTCCATCTTGCCTTGTTCCAACCCATTCCCCAAATCCTAACATGTGACTTGGAAGCAAAGAGGACCCAAGAGAACAGAGCCTCAGAGCAGCAGAGGTGATGGTGAATTTGCAGAGCCTAGGGGACCCCAGCTGCTGAGGGTGGAGCTGATTGGGCACAGAGTTACTGCAGAGGGAGTTGACCAGCACCCTGTGCGTAAAGTTCTGTGGTGCCAGAGAGCAGAGTGTGTGTCTCTCTGTAGCAGCGCCAGTGCTTAGCTAGGTTACAGCCAGCAATGTGTCACTCCTTAGTTCTATGAACCGAGACATAGCCTGAAGCCCTGAACCTGGAATACAAGGGTTGGATGGATGATCACTACGGTTCCTTCTGGCTCTGTCACTCTGTCATCCTGTGACTCTAGACAAGATTCCAACTGAGCCTTGCTGCACTTCATACCTGGGCCTTTCCTGGTAGCTAGAACATCTGCGAATTAATATCATTAGTTTTACCAAGGCCCTGGCTTGCCTAATGCATACACTTGAAGTAATTGTTTTTCTCTGATACTCTCTCACCTTCCTTCTCTGTCTTCTCTTTCCTCCTGGTAGCCTTCATCATCCATGAAGCTGGGGGTTTTCAGGCTGCTGTCCGGCACCAAGGATTGCTCTGATTTCTGACACTGCTTCCCATACCCTAAGTGGATGAGAACTAATGTTGCAAAGTTCTATTGTTTATAAGGCACCAGTCTACGGTATTCTGTGAGAGCAGCCCAAATGAAAGACATCTGGTCAAATTACCAATCAAGAGCAAGGGTAGGGTAAAAAGATTTTAGACACATAGGCCTCAAATCTCACTCTCCATTTACTCATCAAAGGAAGACATCCAGAAGATGAACTTCACCAAAATAAGGGAGTCGGGCAAGAAGAAAAAGACACGGGGTCTACCCAGGGAGAGAGGTGCAGGGATGTCAGGGAGTCAGGAAAGGGGCCACGGTTAGTACAGAACAGTGTCCCAATAAGGGCTAAACAAAAAAGATAAAACTGACCAGGTTACCTGAGGCATTTGAACAGATTGAGGGGAGATACTATAAATGACAGAGAATTCAAGAATAAATTAACAATGATACAGAGAAAACAGAGAAAAAAGTCGTAGAAGGGAATGTTAACTATTGCACCATATGTAGCTCAGCTGTGAATAATATTTAATTAAAGTCAATCTAAACCTTGGTGTGTGTGTGTTTATATGGGTTGGGGTAAAAACAAGAGTTATATCTTTATCTTCTATAACAGAAACCAACAATCACCATCGAAAGGTTAAAAAAAATCAAGAAATAACATCTACATTTAACAATATGGAGGCAAAAATCAGAAGAAAAAAGCTAAAAGAGTGGTTTCCTTCTAAGGAGTGGTAAAACTGGAGAAAGGGCATTTTCTTTTTTGCTATAAGCCTTACAAAACTATTTGAATTTATTTATTTATTTATTTATTTATTTATTTATTGAGTTGGAGTCTTACTCTGTCACCCAGACTGGAGTGCAGCGGCCGCTCCTGGCCACCGCAGCCTCGACCTGCTGGGCTCTGGCGATCCTTCCGCCTCAGCCTTCCAAGTAGCCGGAATTGTAGGCATGCACTACCATGCCCAGCTGATTTTTTTGATTTATTATTGTAGAGATGAGGTCTCGCTACCCAGGCGAGTCTTGAATCCACGGGCTCAGGCAATCCACTCACCTCAGCCTCCCAAAGGCGCGGGATTATAGGCTGAGCCACTGAGCCTGGCTCTATTTGACTTTTAAAGCACTTATATACTGTTGTCATTATCTGTTGAGGTCTGACAATTAAATTCATGAGCTTGTCACCGTGCGCATATATTGGCAGTACTGTACAAATAACTGTATTGGAACACCTTCTCTTATTCACCTAATCTGGCCCTCAATGACTTTTTTCTTTACCCAAAGATGAAGGATATATTAAAAGGAAGACCTCTGATGACATTCAGGACATCAAGGGTAATATGATGACAGCTCTGATGGCCATTTCAGAAAAAGAGTTCCAGAAGTGCTTTGATGGGTGGACTAGGTACTGGCATCGGTGCTTAGCTTCCCAAGGGGAGTACTTTGAAAGTGATCGTAGTGATTTTCAGCAATGAGAAATGTAGTACTTTTTCTAGGATGAGTTTGCAAACTTAATTGCCAGACCTTGTACATAAAACTCCATGGAAGGGAGGAAGGGAAGAAAGACAAGGGGAAGAAGGGAGGGTCTGACAGATGAGTTCATCCTAAGGTAACTATGACTGGAACAGGTTAGTGGGTTTCCCTTCCCAAGAGCATTCGCATTTTAAAAGGTGACAAGAAAGGCCATCGACACTTTAACCCAAAGAAAGGAATCAGATCCTGGAGCAGGTACAAGAGGGACACGTGAGGGGACCACATACAGAGGAGGTGACCCAGCACCTTGCAAGCCATAAACGGAAGAATGGGAAGCAGTTGGACAAAGGGTCGGGAAGACGTTCCACAAGGCAGAAGGACAGCACATCAGGACTGCTCCGTTAGCCTCTGGTCTCTGGAGACCCCACAGGGCCGCTGCAGGGCTGATGTTAGAAAAGCAGAGCTGGACATGAACTTGGAAGCCTAGGAAAGGGCCTGCTGACCAGGGAAGAGGAAGGGATGCAAACGGCAAATGGCAACACAGTCGGAAACTATGACTGCGTGCTTGCGTGTATGGGTGGTGAGAACCTATCATGAAATGCCTTTCAATAAGCCAACATTGAACCCTGCCAGGGGGCTCACTTACTTTTAGAGGACAGCATGATGATGATCTGGTCAAGGTGATTTTGAGTCCTTTGTTAACAACATGCATGCTATGCAGCAGAGATGAGTAAGATAAGTATTCTCGGGCCTGTAATCCCAGCACTTTGGGAGGCCATGGTAGGAGCATTGATTGAGGCCAGGAGTTTGAGACCAATCTGGGGAAGATAGCAAGAATCTTGATTCTATAAAATGTTTTAAAAATTAGCATGGCACAGTGGCACACATCTGTAGTCCTAGCTACTGGGAGGCTGAGGCAGGAGGGTCCCTTGAACCCAGGAGTTCGAGGCTGCAGTGAACTATGATTGCGTCACTCTATATGGGCAACATAGCGAGAACCTGTCTCTAAAAAAAGAAAAAGAAAAGTATTCTCAGATATCGTTTGTGACAGTATCAGTGGGTATCTCCTTGTGGAAGGTGATACGGTGACAGAGGCCTGTGAAAATATACCCTTTGATGCAGTTGTTTTACTTCTGGACCTGTATGCTAATCATTCTAAATCTAGACAGATTTTTGCTCAAAGACTTGACACAGTGTTATATATAATGTCAAGGAATTAAAAACTAACCCTAGTTTACATATTTGCTTCCCTTTGTGAGTTTTTCTTTTTAAAAGATAAGGCCTCACTATTTTGCCCAGGCAGTGGCTTAATGATAATACATTGTAGCCTTGAATTCCTGACTCAAGCAATCCTGCTTCAGCCTCCCAAGTAGGCTAGAACTACATAGGCAGCACCACGCCTGGCTAATTTTTAAAAAAATTTTTTTAAAGACTGGGTTTTTTTTTATAAAGACTGGGTCTTGCTATATCATCCAGGCTAAGGGGTATTTTTAATAACAAAGTAAATATATGTCTGTACATAATTTTTGCCCACATTTAGAATTGCTGTGCTATTATTAAAATGGTGTTTATAAAAAATTTGATAACAAGGAGATATGTTAAAATGTTAGTGAAAAAATGAAAATGAAATAAAGTATATATTATCATCATAATGTATATTTTAAATACTACATAAGAAGAAAGCAAACCGAAAGCAATGCATGAAATATTAACAGCAGTAAAAATATGAATCACTTATATTCTTTTAAAATGTATATGGCTTCAAATTTATATAATGTACGTGTTGCTTTTTAATGGAAAGTATAATATATACATGTAAGAAAAACTCCTATAGCATCAATAGATTTATGGTACTGAGGTCAAGTTATCAATACTCAACCTTGTCTGAGATATTCCAAGATTCTAGCACTTTCTAACATATTTAGCTACTTTCATTTCCAAGCACCTATATCAATATTGAATTTTTTAAAATTAATTTTAAAAATTCAATCATCATAATATCTGTCTACAGAGCTACTGTGGATCTCAAGTTATTTTTCATATTCTCTGCTAGAGGGCTCAAGCTTATTCCAAGTGTTTCACGAAGTTACTATACTATTCGTTTTAAATTATTTGATAAAGATTATTAGATTTTCTCCAAGGTACATAGCAGTCATAATTAACAAACCCAGCTGTCATTCAAACTGAAACACATCAAATCAAAAGGCCACAGAGCGTGTTTGCAGACAGGGCTGTGCATGTCTCCCTGAAAGCAAGATAATGCCAGCAAGAGGGGGCCCTATAAATATTGCATCCCGGAACACTGACATTGACCTACACTGTTTGACAGAAACATTAAAACACGGAGAGATCTGACATATCCTACTGAAATGTCTATTCCCAGAGGTAGCTGGGCTTCAGGACTCGAGAATTGTTGAAAATTCTGAAAGGTCTCATATCTATTGTTACTGTTTTCTTGTCACGTAGAAAAGGCTAGACAGCTTTTTCTCCCGGCCCAGGCAGTAAATTGGTTGTGTAGGACCATGGATAGATGAACATGTTATTCCTTAAGCTACAGAGATTTCCCAGAGCTCAAGTTCTTGTCAGTTCTTAAACCTGCCCTCCTCTTTGCCCGTTCTTTCTATGTTACTCACATCCCTCTACCCAGAAGAGTTCTACAAAACCTGACACGGTGTGATGTGAAGAGATGGGTTTCATTGATTACCAACAAGGATGTGTCCCAAGCCACATCTTAGGAGCGCTGATACACTGAGAAAAGGCTCTGCGCAGTCCGGTTCCTTGTGACCAGTACTGTGCAGAACCACAAGATGGCTCTGTAGCTACAGCAAAGCTTGATCAATCCCGCGGATGTCCCTGTTAGAGAATCTTCACCTGGTGGCAAAGACTCACCCAGGCCTGTGCATGGCATCACTGATGGTGATGATAACGCCCCATCCTGGCTATGTTTTGGAGGCAGATGTGCTGTTTTCCTTTTTCTTTAACGTTTTCATTTGTTACTAGGTGGCTTTCATGTGTTACACAGGGTATTGACACTACAGAAAAGCACACCTGTGAACAGGTATTTTTTTACACGACCGTTCTGGGCACCATCATTATTTTCTTGTAAACTTCATTTAAATGGAGGAACATCAGCCGTGCTTAAAATCATGGCACAATTTTTGTCCTATAAATCCCCAAGAAGACATTTCTCACAGCAATTTTCAAAATAGGCTGGTTTCTGCAAGTAGCACACTGTTCCTTATGGCCCAATTCAATCGAAAAGCACTTAATTCCAGGTCTCGACGGCGAAGGTAATTTACAGGGGCTTGGGTAGCTTTCTGTTTTCACTCATGAAGAACACCATTTTCTGGAACCATCGTAGTATGGCGCTGTGGGTCCATAAGCCGCCATGTCTGTGTACATGTTTGCTGGGTTTTGCTCTTCGCGGCAGCAAAGTCTAACATATGTCCCCTTGGTCTTGGAGAAAATGGGCAGAGCATGAAGCATGCCCCCAGAAAGCTTCCGGTCTGGGATGGAAGTGCATGGTCACCTCTCTGAGTGGGAGCAACATGAGAAACCCTGACCTGCCTTCCCCACCCCTGTGCCCTGGCACCACATTCCTCTGCAGAGAGCTGGGAGCACATCAGAGTTGCAGAAAGCAACTCTGACTTATGGGTTTATGGTGTGGGCTGGAGAGAGAAGGAGATAGTTTGCCAACTTTCCCGGGTGTGTAAACAGGTGGGTTAGTGAGCTAACAGGAGAGAAGGTGCTGGAGTAAGAGACACACCTGTCACCCCATCCCACCCCCCCACACACTTAGCACCTCGAAGGATCATTTGACAATTTGTCTGAGAGGTGCTGGGAGGATGAAGATTTGAGATAGTGACTGTGGTCACTAGACACAGGGCGAGGCAATTTCTATAACAAGCGTTGGACCCCAACCAGCCCTGGATGAGGTGCAAAGGAGGGGCCGAAATGGAGCCAGGAGTCAGATTCTGCAGCTGCTGGATGTCTGCGTTTATTCTACTTCATTTCATTTCACGCACCACCTGTAACGCAAGTGTTACTCTTTCATTACAGATGAAAATACTGAGTTCATAGTGGTTATCTGCTTTGCCCAGCATCACACAGGAAAGCAGACAGGTGAGGATTCTGCACCACAGACAGCAAGCCCAGGATGAAGGGAGGAGGAAGCCTTGAGAAGAGACTAGAACAACTGAGACTGGCCCAGCAAAGGACTCCACAGTCCAGGAACACCCAGGAAGCAACTTGACCCCGAAGACCAGCACCCTGCCATGCCTCACAGCCATGGCCTGGGTTCTATTGCCATCACCCCCATTTCACAGGGGAAGAAACTGGGGCTCAGAGAAGTGAAGGAACTCTTCGAAGGCCTCACAGTGAAGCTGGGAGCCCGGGCCCTTCATCATGCTCCATTCCCTCCTCGCCCTCCTCTCCTCTCTGAAGATCTTCCTGCCAGCAGGAACCTTTGCTCTATGGCACACCTCCAGAGTCCTCCGCCTCTTCCTGAAGTTGTCTCTCCACGTCTCCACCTGTGGTTATCCCTGGAACTGGGCTCTGCACCCCCTAGGATGGCAGGTTGGCATTCTCCTGCTCTCCAGATCTGTTTCTGAGGAATTTATCCCCCCCACCCTCACCCAAAAGCCCCTGCTCACAGCATCTGCCATTCAGTGTTCACTGTCCCTTGCCAATGCCCCTTCCTCCCACACATCTATGAGAGACTCATGTCCCTGAGAGCAATGACAAGCCAGCCCTCCAGTTCCACGTGCCCCATGCCCTCAACTCCACTGACCGGGATCTCCATCCACGTCAGCTACTCTCATCATCCTGGTCCTTTCCAGCACCCGGTGACTCCAGCTCTGAGTATCCAAAATTCCACCCTTCCCTCTCAGATCCTTTAAGCCAGTGGGCCTCAAACTGTTGGGTATACCACAATCTCCCAGAGGCCTCGCACCCAAAGGTTTTGATTCAGTAGGTCAGGAGTGGGGCCCATGAATTTACATTTCCAAGAAGCATGCAGTACCCTTGCTGGGCTACCCTTGAGAAGCACTGCTTTGAGCCAGTGCTCAGCCCTAATTGCTTATTCTAATCATCTGGGGAGATGCAGGGGGTTAGAAGTCATCGAGGGTCCAGCTCCAGACCAATTAAATCAGGTCTCTGGAGTTGTGCGTTCCCAGATTTTTCCAAACTCCCCAGGGGTCTCTGATGCACAGCCAGGATAGAGGTCTACCCTCTAAAGACCCAGACCCCACCTCTGTTTCTTCGTTCTCTCCCTGATCAGTTCCTTCAACGTCCCTGCCTTGCTTAGCAAAAGTGACATCCCAGGCCAATCCAGCTTCCTGCTGTTTCCTCCACTGCTAAGCCTGGTTGCTGAACACACACAACGAAGGATTCGGACCATTACAAGTACGGAGTTTGCAGTCTCCGCTGGGTATTCGCCGCCACCCTGCAGGTCTTTGATGAGTCCCTCGTCAGCTCCCCACAGACTCCTCGGGCTCAGGCCTGGCGCCTGACAAGCTCCAGCAGGTCACAGAACTGCCGCGCCTCAGTTGTCCTACCTGTCAAAGGGCAACGATGGCTCCCAGGCAGCAGATGTCATAAGAATGAGAGATAGTCATAGGTGTGAGGAACTCCTTGTCATTGTTTTGTCTTTTGTTATGATTTTAAACAATTTTTTAAATGGATTAATAGAAGTTGTGTATATTTATTGTGTACAACATGTTGTTTTGAAATACATACACATTGCAAAATGGCTAAAGTAAATAATTAACATATATATCATCTGACATATTTCTCTTCTATTTTTATTTTTTGAGTTGGAGTCTCACTCTGTCGCCCAGACTGGAGCGCAGTGACACACTCCCAGCCACCACAGCCTCAACCTGCTGGGCTCTGGTGATCCTTCCGCCTCAGCCTTCCAAGTAGCTGGAACTACAGGCGCGCACTACCACACCTGGCTAATTTTTTGATTTATTGTAGAGACGAGGGCTCACCATGTTACCCAGGCTGGTCTCGAACTCATGGGCTCAGGCAATCCTCTCGCCTCGGCCTCCCAAAGTGCTAGGATTATAGACTTGAGCCACCGCACCCAGCCAACATACTTCTCTTCTTATTGTGGTGAGAGCACTTAAACTCTACTCTGAGCAATCTTCAAGTATACAGTACATGTTGATAACCACAGTCACCACACTGGACGACAGATCTCCCAAACATGGTCCTCCTGAAATGGCACCTCCCTTATAGTCTTCTTGTTACTGTTTTGTGCATGCTGCTTTCTCTCGGCAGATGTTCTGCCACCAATGGCACAAACAGCCCCAACCCCCTGACTTCCCGTTTACCTGCCTCCCAGTGTTCAAGAAAGCATCAGGGGAAACATCTCCGCTCCTCATTCCTGCCTAGGTCTGTTAAATCTGAAACCTTACCCTTCTGGAAAAATCCAGAAGCTGGGCAGTGCCTCTCTGTCCTACTCTCCACCTCCTCCCTCACGCCCACCAGCAGGAGGAAGGAGTATGGCGGCCCAGTCCTCCAGTCTCTCCCTGGAGTGGTCCCCAGGAGCCCAAATAGCCCCTCTTCGGCCACACATAGTGGATTGTTATCTCTGGCACAGGATGCCGTGATCTGCATTGTGTCCTGTGTCTCAGTGGGGAATGTGGTGCTGGAGTCAGAAGTGTGTGGGGTGGGGTACAGAGAAAGGTGAAGAGAAAGGCCTGGCTTCAGATGAAGCCAGCTCTTCCCCCAGTTTCATCACTACACAGCAGATTGCAACGTCTCTGGCTCCTTATTCCTCAGTGGCTCCAAAGGTGGAGGGGAGGAACGCAGGGAGTGATTAATTATCTTCCCCAAACCCTGCGAGAAGTTGTGCTTCCTGGGACCCCTCCAAGGCGAATTTCTCCATCTGTGACCTGGATCCCTCCCCCTTCACTGCTCAGGGACAAAGCTCTATCAGCTACCCTTTCTCCAGGTTCCTTCTCTGCCTCATGCATACAGAGGGTGCCAAAATAAATGTACACAACATTTTAGGAAAGGAAAAAAGATATTAAAATTGTAATACTTAATACACACTGAAAACAAAGATGAATACAAGTCACGTTTGACTTTGGCAATTATACATGCCTACCGTAATTCAATTCACCTTCCAAAAGTAATACATAGATGACATCTCTTAAAAATGTGTATACCTTTTTGGCATCCTCTTGTGTATTAAGATATATATATAATACTATGCTATACATGTGTGTGTGTGGGGGGGTATTTTCCTTCTTAGGAAAAAAGCTCACCAAAAGACAATTCCTTCGACAGGCTGTGCCTCTGCTGCTCTCAGGCCTGGCCAAGCGCCCGCTGTCTACCCTCGCCCTCCCCACACCCTCTCCTCCCTCCCCTTCCTCTGCGCCCTGCCTGTGCTTAGGCCATTCAGCTGCAGCTGTTCTCCCAAGGCCGCCACTGGTCTCTCTTCAGTGGGATTCGTTTCTCATCAGTCTAGTACTAGACGCTGTTGACCACAGTCATTTTCTAGAATTTATTTTCTCTTAAAAACTGCCTGAACACTTCTTCTCAGACCCTTTGGAAGCCTCCTTTCTCTCTTGTTGCTTCTTAAATGCCAAGGTCCTCCCTTAAATGTAGGCATCCTCCGTAAATGCAGGGATCCCCCCTCAAATGCAAGGGTCCCCCTTTAAATGCAGGGGTCCCCCCTTAAATGCAGGGGTCCCCTTGGTTGGCCCCGTCCTCTTCTCTTTTACTCTTCACCCTTTCTTCCACATGCTCAGCCTCTCATGTGGCCTGATACCATGAAGAGGACTCTAATCTCTCCTCCTAGAGAACACTCTCGAGTCCTGGAACCACCCTTCCTGCTGCCCTGGACATCTCTGTCTGGGGGCCCCAGAGCCTCCTCAGCCAGAGTCTGTAATGGGCTTTACTCAGTCCAGCCCCCACCTGCGCCCCAACCAACAAAACCCAGCAAGAAATGAAATGCTTCAGGGGTTACCATCACCCACCTCAGTGTAGTTTGGGGTCTCAGGTTCTTCATAATCTGCTGTCTGACTAGCAATGTGTCTCCATCCCCAGACACCTCCACATGTGCCTTCATGCTTCTGCTGGGCTCTGGCGATTCTTCCACCTCAGCCTTCCAAGTAGCTGGAACTATAGGCACGTGCTACCATGCCTGGCTAATTTTGTGATTAATTGTAGAGACAAGTTCTCACCATGTTGCCCAGGCTGGTCTGGGAACTCACAGGCTCAGGCAATCCTCTCGCCTCGGCCTCCCATAGTGCTGGGATTATAGGCTTGAGACACAGCACCCAGCCAACATACTTCTTATTGTGGTGAGAACACTTAAAATCTACTCTAAGCCGTCTTCAGGTATGCAGTATATGTTGTTAACCACAGTCACCATGCTGGACGACAGATCTCCCGAACATGTTCCTCCTGTCTGGCTGAAGTGGCACCTCCCTTACAGTCTTGTTACTACTGTTTTGTGCTTGCTGCTTTCTCTCAGCAGATGCTCCACCACCGATGGCACAAACAGCCCCAGCCTCCTGATATCCTGTTTACCTGCCTCCCAGTGCTCAAGAAAGCATCAGGGGAAACATCTCCCCTCCTCATTCCTGCCTAGGTCTATTAAATATGAAACCTTACCCTTCTGGAAAAATCCAGAAACTAGGCAGAGCCTCTCTGTCCTACTCTCTACCTCTCCCTGCGGGTCACCCACAGGCCGAGCTCTTTGAGCTTGTCATGTTGTGCTCGTGATTTGTTCTGCCCTGCCAGGTCTTCTCCATGCAGCCTGAAGACAGTTTACCATTCATTCTTTCCTCCATGAAGCTTCTCTGGAACCCATCCTGGCTGGGGTGGGTGCTTTTTAGGCATTCCAATAACACCAAGGTGCATGAATCTAGCATATCACTTTCAGCACCGTGCTGTAAATTGTTGTTCACACTGCACTGCAAGCTCCCTCTCCCCTAGAGGTTGTGAGTTCCTCGAGATAGTTGTCCTTGAGGATTCTGCGTCGCCAGTGCCTAGCACAGAGCTTGGTACCAGGCAGGTGCTCAAGAACTGTTTGGTCTCACCAACATTTAGGCTCCACTCAAGGGGTCTGAAGGCCAGATGGGAGTAGTGCATAACCCTGTCTCTACAACTCTGAGAGGTCTTAGTCTTCATTTCTGTATCCATAAAACGGGATGGTGATTTTAAATGAGTTAGTCCTTGTCAAGTGATGAACTAGCAGCTGTGCTCAATAAGTGTTGTTGCTGATAGGGTCTATCTGAGAGGAAGTATCTGTTTATGAAGGCATGAAAGGGGAGGGGGGAAGGGAGGAAGAGGAAGGAGAGGAAGAGACAGGGGAGAGAGGAGGACACTGTGAATCGGGGGAAATGGGTGAATGATATATCTTTGTTTAATCAAGAAAAGCAGAAACTTCTGTTTATTCTTCCAAATGCCTTATTGGGTGTGTGTGTGTGTGTGTGTGTGTGTGTGTGTGTGTGTGTGTGTGTGTGTGTG
>NW_007074470.1:0-2264 GCF_000164805.1 Carlito syrichta
GAGTTAAGGGGCCAGTTGAAGGCAGGCCCAGGGAGCTGGACAGTGGGGCCCCAGGGGGCGCTGTTGCAGAGCTTGTCAGGTGGCCGCTGAGGGGTCCAGTTGAAGGAAGGCCCAGAGAGCTAGCTAGTGTGCCCCCAGAGGGTACCGACATGGAGTTGGTCAGGGGTCCAGTTGAGGGCAGGCCCAGGGAGCTAGCTAGTGTGCCCCCAGAGGGCACCGGCATGGAGCTGGTCAGGTGGCCGCTCAAGGGTCCAGTTGAGGGCAGGCCCAGGGAGCTAGCTAGTGTGCCCCCAGAGGGCACCGGCATGGAGCTGCTCAGGGGTCCAGTTGAGGGCAGGCCCAGGGAGCTAGCTAGTGTGCCCCCAGAGGGCATCGGCATGGAGCTGGTCAGGTGGCTGCTCAGAGGGCCGGTCAGGAGGCTAGTGAGTGGGCTGCTCTGTGATGCAGGTGCCAGGCTGGACAGCAATGTGCTGAGAGGACTGAGGGGGCTCACAATAGAGCCTGTCGTGGGGCTTGACTGTGAGTTGCTTAGCAAGGCCATAATCCCCATTTCATCCAGGACTGGTTCATTTGCTGCTGCTGGGGATGCAGGCATGAAGACACCTGGGGACACAGAGAAAACACTAAGACCCCAGGTGATCCCCTCCGGGAGCACAAGGGAGGGCAGTTCCAGACTTTCACACCATGGCAGGGTCTAGCCAAGGTTCTTATCTGTCTGATATGAGCTGACTGATATGATCTGGCTTCTCTGAGTCCCATTTCTTAAGTGGGCTGGGGTGGTAACCTCTCTGCCCCCACAGGAAATCTGTGCCTGGCTCAGAGGATCCTAAACATGCGTCTACCTTTTCATTTCTCAGCCCCAAGGCCTCATCTCTAACCTTGATTTTCGGGTCAGTTCTCCCAGGTTCTCTTCTCTGACCACCTTCCCCCTAACCACAGGGATGTCCTGCTGTCCTCCCCTTAATTGTAACCACTGTGCTGAGCTGCTGATCCCCTTGCCCGGAGAGGAGGGTCTCCTAACAGTTAGATGCATAGGTCACTAAGTTGGTCTCTATGTTCTCTGGTGAGGAGGAGAGGACCTCCTGACCGTGAGTCATTGTGGGGTAGGACAAACCCCATGAGGAAGAGGCCCCTCAAGGGGTCAGAGCTCCAAAAGGCAAAGCCTCATGTGGCCCAACACCACCTCTGCAGGGCTTGGCATGGCACCTGAACAGAGAATGCAGGTCAGACCCAGCCGTGCACACCAGAAGCTCAGACTCATTGCTTTATACTCTGGACTCCTGCATGGGGCTGGGAACCTATTCTCTTTTGGTCCTGAAGGAGTGTTCCCTTCACTACCACTGTTTGGGGAAGAAGTCCCTTCGGGATGGAGTTGCTGGCAGGGAATAGGATAAGGGGAGCAGAAGTGCAGAAAAGATTTTTGTGAGTATGCAATTTCATCAAAAATTTCCAAATTTTGGGGATTGTTCTTTTTTATTATAAAGATGTGGGGTACAATTCAGAGTTAGGTATATAAACGTTGATTCTGCAGGTACCCTTGTCGATGAGGTATGTCCCTCCTTCCCCTAGTAGTTTCCCTCAACTACCAATCCCACCCCCCATCCCCCGGCAGTTTCCCACCACTGCCAGTGTTGTTATAAATGCAGTAAATGCTTGTTATAGAGAAAGAATGGAAATACATAAAATTAAAAAAAAAAAGATGAAAACCACTGATAGTTTAATCATCCCATGGTTAGTCACTATTAAAAAGCTCCGTGTTGCCTTGGAGACTGTCTCTACATGTTTATATAGCTCAGGAGTTGGCAAACACTTTCTGCAAGGGGTCAGGTGGTAAATATTTCCAGCTTTGGCAACCATACGGTCTCTATGGCAACCACTCATGTCTGCCGTTGTCATGTGAAAGCTACTTCAGACAATCTGAAAGTGAATGAGGGAGGATGTGTGGCAATGAAATTTTATTTATGGATACTAATTTTTGAATTTCATGTACTTTTCCTGTGTCACAAAATGGTGTTCGTCTTTTGATTTTCTTTCAACCATTTTAAAATGTAGAATTTGTTCTTAATTCACAAGTTGTGCAAAAACTGTTGGTAGCCATATAGATTCCATGTTCTTTTGTACCCTGCCTCTTCTGACTAGACCTGTACACCATGGCAGCTTCTGGCATAATTCTTTGAAAACAACACCTATTGTAGTTGTAAAGATTTCCATCTTATGCACATGCCATTGTTTATCCCAATGATTGGGCATTTAAATTGATCCCA
>NW_007074471.1:0-740 GCF_000164805.1 Carlito syrichta
GCAGGCCCCTTTTAGTGAGGTTTCTCCCACTCAGTAAGCATTCTAAGAACTCATCAGCATCACTGCACCAGCTAGCATTGTTGTGAGAAGCTACATTCAGCTAAACAATTTTTTTTTTTTTTGGAGATACTTTCAATGCATTTGCTCACTTCCTGATTGGTGATTTTCGAGTGCACCTGCTCATACCTCAATTTTGACAAAAAGGATATGACCCCCCCATTCTCCCTATTCATCCAATCTCTCCAAGTGACTTTTAAAAAATTTTCCCCGGATCAAAAAACGTCCTCAAAGGGAAACATTTTTCTGATGTGGAAGAGGTGAAACAAAAAAAAAATGACAGAAGCAAAAAAAGCATCAGAATTGATGAGTTCAAAAACTGTTTTGAACAGTGGAAAACGCTTCTTGATAGGTGTTCTGCCTCAGAGTACTTTGAAGGTGACTGCGTTTAAGCATGCAAGAATAAACATACTTTTTGAAATAAATAAGTTCTGTTTCTTGGGCCCTCTTTGTATATTCTTTTTCATCTTTCTAAAAGCATGAATAAAAAAAAACAACAAGAAAATACACATCAATGTGGCCACCACTGAACATAAACACATTTGACTTTTTTGGTCTTTGCGCAGATGATAAACTTCTCGATTAGGTCTACCCTGACTATTCGATATATACACTCAGAGATTCATGCATGCATTCACACACACACACACACACACACACACACACACACACACACACACACA
>NW_007074472.1:0-72318 GCF_000164805.1 Carlito syrichta
AACTGTACCCCACAAAACTATAATAAAAATACTGATTAATTATTAAAAAAAAAAAAAAGCATTGATACAGAAATAAATAATGCATTTAATGGACTCAGTAGACTCAGTTCTGCTGAGGAAAGAATAAGTAAGGTTGAAGACAGATCAATAAAAAACTCTAAACCTTAATGCAGAGACAAAAAATAATTAAAAAAATAAAAAACTATGAGACAATAACAAAAGGTTTAACATATGTATGATGGGAATACCAAAATGAACAAAGAACACAGAAAGAAATAAAATGAAATTTAAATTAATACTGACTGAGAATTTTCCAACCAAAGATCCAGAAAACCAGAGAAAATAAAACAGAAAAAAATAGCAAAGCACTATACCTAAGCATATGATATTTAACCAAAATAAACAAACAAAAATTCCCAAAATCAGAAAAAAACTTGAAGAAATCCAAAGACAACACTTTACCAGTAGATGAACATGAATAACAACTCCAGTGGATTTCTCATTCAAATTTATACAAGAAAAAATGAGAGTGGAATAAAACAAAGTGATAAAAAAACAGCAAGCCAGAATTATATATTCAGTGAAGTTGTCCTTATCAAATAAAAGATACTTAGGCTTTCTCAGAGAAAAAAAGTAAGAGACTTCATTAACAGATCTATACAAAAATAAATGTAAAAAGAAGCTATTCAGGAATCAACATTGTCAAGTTGTCCATCCTACTAAAGGCAATCTACAGATTCAATGCTATACCAGTTAAATTGCCAATATCGTTCTTCTAGGACCTGGAAACAACAATACAGAAATTCATATAAAAACTTAAATGACCATGAATAGTCAAAACAATCCTTAATAAAAGAAACAAAATGGAGGGTATCACACTTCTATACTTTAAACTTTATTGTATGACTGCAATAATCAAAAGAGCATGGTATTGTTGCAAGAACAGGCATATAGACCAGTGGAACAGGACAGAGATTTCAGAAGCAAAACCTCAATTTTTCAACCAACTTATCTACAACAAAGCCTCCACAGCAATCACTGAGTAGAGGAGAACCTATTCAGTAAAAAGTGCTGGGAAAACTGACTGACCACGTGCAGAAGAATGAAACAGGACCCCTACCTATCATCATACACAAAAATCAACTCAAAATGGATCAAAGACCTAAACAAAATCTTAAGTGTTAAGAATCTTAGAAAAAACAGGAAACACCCCTACAGAAATCAAAATAGGCAATCAACTCCTGATAAATACACTGAAAGTCATTGACATAAGAGATAAGGTTCACAAGTGGGACCTCATCAAACTGAATAGCTTCTGCAAAGCAAAACAAAAACCATCAAGAGAGCAGGGAGACAACCCACAGAATGGGAAACATCTGCCAACTGCATATCTCACAAAGACCTAACATCCAGGATCTCAAGAGTGGTGAAAGGAGAAAAATGAGTAGCCCCATTAAAAAGTGGGCAAAAGACATGAAGAGACACTTCTCAAAGTAAGACATACTAGCATCCAGCAGACACGTGAAAAAGTGCTCAGCCTCACTAATCAGAGAAATGCAAATCAGAACCACATTGAGACAGCACCTAACTGCAGTAAGAATGGCCATGATTAATAAAACAAAAAACAACAAATACTGACAAGGATGCAGACAAAAGGGAATGTTTCTACACTGTAGGTGGGCATGCAAACTAGTTCAACCTCTATGGAAAATAGTGTACTGATACCTAAAAGAACTAGAAATTGAACTTTCATAATGCCCAACAATCCCTCCTCTAGGATTATACCCAAAGGACCTTAAATAACTCTACAACAAAGATACCTGTACATGCATGTTTATTGCCGCACTATTTACAATAGCAAAAACACCAATCATGCTGCCCATCGAAACTGGACTGGATAAAAAGAATGTGGTTCATATGCACAATGAAATATTATGCAGCAATAAAGAACAAATTATGGACTTCACAGCAACCTGGATGGATTTAGAGACTATAATACTCAGTGATTTATCACAGAAACAAATAACTGAGTACCACATGTTCTCACTTATAAGTGGACCCTGAACATTTGCCATAGTACAATAAGAAAGAGTTTGGTAGTAGTTGAAAACTGCCAGAAGAGGGAAGATGAAGGCACATAATACCAATAACGATATTTGATATCAAACCAGGTGAAGTATGGGGGGCCAGCCCCCCAAAAGAGATTTAGAGGGTCCCTGGAAGGTGGGGCAGTGTCGGCGAATATTCTGGAGAAATAAGGAGAAAGAAAGAGACTGGACTCTGTCTAGTACAGAAGCCGATTCTGTAGTAGGAATAGATATTAAAAGAAAGAAAGATGGAGGGATAGATATAAAGAGGAAGAAAGAGAAAGAAAGAAAGTGGACAACTGTTCAGTGAAATGAGCAGAAGCCATTTATTGGGACCAACCGTGAGTCTTTTATCCCAAATTTTCACATGTTAAATCACAAGATTTTCATGTGAACACAAGGCCAGGTGGATGAGGCGCACTCCCCCCACCCACCAGGTGTTTTCTTAAGCATGAGGAAGGACAATCCCAATAAAATCACAGGACTATTACGTGAACACAAAGCCAGGTGGATGAAGGGCGTCCCCCACCCACCAGGCGTTTTCCCAAGCATGAGGAAGGACAATCCCAAAATTATCTTACTGTTCCTCATGCTTGGTTTATATTCTTCAAAAGCAATATAACAATTCTAACATCATAAAATCCTAGTAATCAATAACTTCTAAAACTTATACATACCCAACACCTAATGATTGACTAAAATCCTAATACCTTTCTATTCTGTGTTAACTTTACCTGTACTATAAAAAACTGTTAATTATAGCTCAAACCAGTTCCTAAGGAATGTGGCCCAGTCCAAAGATCATGCTGGGCCATTTCCAGGAACAATTGATTATGATCTCTTAACAAAATGGCTATTTTAGAATCCTACGTATTAACTTAATTTTTATAAAAGTTTCTAATTCCTAATCCTAGTATATAAAGCTGATAATCAACAATAAATCTTCTAAAATAAAACTAAAATACAAACTGTAATTGTACTAAAGCCAAAATCACAATTAGTAGAAAGTGGGAACAATGAAATTTCTAAAGTTAGCTGTATTCTTATAAAACCTTAAACTATCATGTTTGATCATGCTTGGACTAACGTAATTCCCTGATGTAGCATTACCTATTCTAAAATACTTTCTATGAATAAAATAAATTCAGTTTCTATTATAAGTAGAAAAAACCTACACTAATTGCAACTAAAGAACCAGTTTAAAAGAATGCAGCCCAGCCCAAAGTGGATGCTGGGCCCTTGGGAATGTGGCCCAGTCCAAAGTTCGTGCTGGACCATTTTTGGTAACTGTAGATAATCATCTATACCATCTAAAGCTGGAAATAGCTCTCTAAATGTATATACTAATTCTTCAAATATACTTTTAAATCTTATAAAGAAGCTTGTATCATGTATAAGGCTCCCAAATGTGATCTGAGTTTGAACTGTGTTAAGTTTAAAGCCGAAACCGCAGTCTGTGAGAAATGGGAACAATGAATCTCTAGAGTCAGTCATGCCTGTCATATTCTTAGAACTTCATGCTTAGATCATAAAAGTCCCTGCCAGTGGGTAATGCCAAACAACAAAGAAAGGAGGAGGGAATGGGCCTTCAGCTCCTGAACCAAACCTGGTGGTCTCAGGGTCCGCAGCCCTCCTGGATCCCTAACGCCCAGGAAGGCCTCCACGGCTGGCTCCCAACAGTGAAGTGGGAACAAAGGGAGGTCCAAATTTGCCTGTAAGAAGACCACTTGTATACCTAATACTAAATTGTAACTCACATCTTTAAAATAAAAACATTGGGGTGAGGCAAGATGGTAATGAAACTTGTAGGAGGGTGAGAGTCTCTGCAAAAGTGTGTGTCCATAAAGACTGTCTGCATGAGTGGGTGTGTGCTGGTGGGTGAGTGAAAGTCCATCTGAGGGGAGACTCAGGTTCAAGTACCCAGGGCTCTCCTCTGGAGGTGACTGCAACCCACCACCCCTGAGGTTGGAACTCCTGGTGCGAAGGATAGTCTGCTGTTCTTGGGGTCTCTTGGGAGAAGGCAGCAGAGATCAGTTGCTCCTCACCACCTGGTACCTGGCACACACCACCACCTGTGACAGCAGACCAGGTGCAAGAGTGGAAGGGCAGACTGAAGACCACAGCTGCTCCCTAATGCAGTGGAAGCCAAAAACCACAGCAGTGCTTGGAAAAGGAACCCGAAGCTTCAGAAATGGCCACAAAGAGGAAGCTCTTTTTAAAAATTCTTTCTTTCTGTTTTTGTTTTTGCTTTTGGACTTGCTTTGTTATTTTGTTGTGTTTTTTTTAATTTTTTTGTTTGTGTATGGGTGTATTTGAGGGTGAGTAACTCAACAGGGTTTTTTGTTTGTTTGTATGATACTTTGTATGTTTTTATTTTTTTGACTTTTTTCTGTTTTGTTTGCTTCTTTGTTTATTTGTTGTTAACAGATGTACCTATCTGTTTTCCCTCTTCTCTCTCTTCACATTCATTTTGTCTTTCTCCTTCCTCTTTCTATTCTTTTCCTTATTCTTATCTCATTTTGCTTTCAGGGGCAAATATACACCCACACTGCATGGACAGATTGTAAGGTGGTGAGAAGAGGGTTTCAGGGGGCTCAACACCTGTCAGTGGATACTGAGATCTGCAGATAGCTTTTGAACCACAGCTCCCCTCTTACTCAAATCTTGAAACTTCAAAAAGCACAGTGACCTCAACCCCAGTCTGGCATTACAATTGAACAAACCTGGAGGATCTATATAAGGAAGAATAGGGAATTGAGCAGAGTGAAAGTTATCCTCCCTATCACTGAACAACAGAATTAAGCAAGGTGGAAAAAAGAGGATGAATTCATTCACAAATGAAGATGAGCCAACAAAAGAACAGAGGTCCCATACAGACCCCTGGGAAGACAGCACTTGAGAATACAGACATTGGAACTCAAACAAAGAAGAGCCCTCAGAATGACTTGTCTCAAACCACAAACCCAGATATCAAGATATTGATAGAGAGAATAAATAGAAATGAGGAAACACAAGAGAAAAGAATGAAGGAGTTGATAACTGAGATGATGGCAATAAATAATACAGTGAACAAAATAAGTAACAAACTGATAAGCATGGAAAGCAGAATTAACCAAGCAGAAGAAAGAATCTCAGAGCTTGAGGACCAAAATATGAGACAAACCTAAACTGTTAAAAACATAGAAATGAAGCTTAAAAAGATGAAACAAAGCCTCCAAGACATGAGTGATTGTATCAAAAGGTCAAACCTAACATTAATTGTGATCCCTGAGGCAGATGGAGAGAAAGAGACCACCCTGGAACAAACATTCCATGAAATTATCTAAGAAAACTTCCCTCGTCTCATCAGAGATGTGACTATTCAAACACAAGAGATTCACAGAACCCCTGAAAGACATCAAATGAGAAGACCAACACCTAGACACATAGTAATTCACTTACAAACAGTAGGAATAAAAAAAATATCCTAACAGCAGCAAGAGAGAAAGGTCAGACTACCTACCAGGGAAGACCAATCAGAACAGCAGCAGAATTAGCTATAGAAAAGCTACAGGTTAGAAGAGACTGCAGTCCAATTTTCAAAGTTCTCAAAGACAATTTCAACCAATAATTTCCTACCCAGTTAAGGCAAGCTTCATCAGTGATGGAGAATTAAAATCTTTCCCAGACATTTAATCCCTAAAAGTTTATGCCTCATCCAGATCAACTCTATGAAAAACACTTATGAAAGTATGAAACACAGAAGAAGGAAAAAAAGAATGGCCACGCCCTTCCCAAGAATGCAGGAAAAAGATTGAAAACACACATTAATCAACCCCAAAACCAAAAGAAAGCCAACAAATAAATAAACAAACAGCAACAAACTCTATAGGAACTCATCACAGGGATAAACTATCACATCTCAATAATTAGCTTGAATGTGAAAGGACTGAATGCCCCACTGAAAAGACATAGAATGGCAAACTGGATAAAAAATCATATGCAACAATATGATGTCTCCAGGAGACTCATCTCACTAGAAAGGACACTCACAGACTCAAAGTAAGAGAATGGAAAACAAATTTTCAGGAAAACGGAAAACAAAATAAAGCAAGAGTTGTGATCTTAATATCAGACAAAATATCCTTTAAGCAATCAAAACTTTAAAAAGATATGGAAGGTCACGACATAATGGAAAAAGGTTAAATCCTTCAACAAGAACTATCCATCCATATACACCCAACATAGGAACACCAACTTTCATAAAGCAGCTTCTAGGTAAACTAAAAAAGATATTGACTCTAACACTACCATATCTGGGGACTTAAATACCCCACTAACAACCCTAGATAGATCATTGAGGTAAGAAATCAACATGGAGATCTGGAACCTCAACTTGACGTTTGACCAAATTGACTTAATGGATACCTATGGAACATTCCATTCAAACCACAGAATATACAGTCTACTCATCACCACATGAAGTGTACTCTATGATCGACCACATCCTTGGCCATAAGTCAAGCATAAACAAATTTCATAAGATTGAAATCCTGCTATATGCCTTCTCTGACCACAGTGGAATAAAAATAAATATTGACACTAACAAACCTCCCCCAAACCCACAAAGACGTGGACACTAAATAGCATGATGCTGAACAACTCCTGGGTCAACATAAAAATCAAAAGAGAAATTAAAATATTCCTGGAAGTAAATTAAAATGAAGAAACAACAAAATATCTGAGATGGCATGAAAGAGGTACTAAATGGAGAATTCATATCTCTATGAACCCATGTCTAAAAAAATGGAAAGATCACAAGTTAACAACCTAACAAAACACCCAAGGGAACTGGAAAAACAAGCCCACCAAAACCTTAACTTCAGCAAGAATCCAGATCACCGAAATAAAAGCCCAAATATGGGACACAGAAAACAAAAATAACATACAAAAGAAATCAATGAAACAAAAAGCTGGTTCTTTGTGAGGATAAATAAGTTTGATGGACCTCTAGCCAGACTGATCATGAAAAAGAGAGAAAAAGCCCACATAAACATAATCGGAAATGCAAAAGATCAAGTTACAACCGACCCTGAAGAAATACAAAAGATTCTCAGAGATTACTATGTACACGTGTATGGAAATAAACTTGAAAATCTATATGAAATGGAGGATTACTGAAACCGCACAACCTCCCAAAGTTGAAACAAGAAGAAATTGAGACCCTAAATAGTCCAGGAAATTGATTTTGTAGTAGGAAAATTACCCACAAAAAAAAAGCCCTGGATCAGACAGATGACTTTCCAGCAGAATTCTGCAAAACATACAAGGAGAAGCTAATACCAATCCTATTGAAAGTATTCCAGGCTATCAGGAAAGATGGACTGCTCCCCAAATTATTTTATGAAGTTAACTTCACATTGATATCCAAAACCAGGTAAAGATGCAACAAAGAAAGAGAACTACAAGCCAATATTATTCATGAACATAGATGCAAAATTTTTCAACAAAATTGTTGCAAACTGGATCCAACAACATATCTCAGAAATCATCTACCAAGACCAAGATGGCTTCATCTTTAGGATGCAGGGCTAGTTTAACATTCACAAGACCTTAAATGTAATTAAATAAATCATCAGCTGTAAATGTAAGAACCATATGATTATATCATTAGATGTAGAAAAAGTTTTTGATAAAATCCAACATCCTTTCTTTATAAAAACCCTTGAACATTTAGGCATAAATGGAACATACTTCATAATAGTAAGAGCCATCTATGATAAACTCACAGCAAACATACTGTTAAACAGACAGAAATTGGAACCATTTCCCCTGAAAATTGGAACAAGGCAATGCTGCTCACTCTTACCCATCCTGTTCAACATAGTGTCGGAAGTCCTAGCTAGAGCAATCAGAAAAGAGAAGAAAATCAGGGGTATACAAATAGGAAAATAGGAAATTAAGTTATCTCTCTTTGCAGACAGCATGATCTTATACCTTGAAAACCCAAGAGAATCTGTCAAGAAAACTCCTTGCATTGATAAAAGATCTTGGCAATGTCTCAGTGTGTAAAATAATCATGCAAAAGACAGTTTAATTCCTAAACACTAACAATAAACTAACAGAAACTCAAATAAAAAGCACAATCCCATTCACAATAGCCACACAAAAAAGTGAAATACCTTGGTGTATTCCTAATCAGAGAAGTCAAAGACCATTACAATAAAAATAAAAAATGATGCAAACAAATGGGAAAAATATCCCATGCTCATGTGTTAGAGAATCAACATTGTTAAGATGTCCATTCTACACAAGGCAATCTACAGGTTTAATGCAATATTCACTAAATTACCAGCATCATTCTTCCCAGACCTGGAAACAACGATACAGAAATTGATACGGAAACATAAAAGACCACGAATAGCCAAAACAATTCTCAACAAAAGAAGCAAAGCAGGAGGTATCACACTTCCAAACATTATACTTTATTAGAAAGCTACAATAATCAAAACAGCCTCGTATTTGTACAAGAACAGACATATAGACCAATGGAACAGGATAGAGATTCCAGAAGCAAAACATTAATTTAAACCAACTCATCTTCGACAAAGCCTTCACTAACAGTCACTGGGGAGAGGTGAACTTAGTCATTAAATGGGACTGAGAAAACTGGCTGACCAAATGCAAAAGATTAAAACAAGACCCCTACCTAACACCACACCCAAAAATCAACTCTAAATGGATCAAAGACCTAAAAGTAAAACCACATATTATAAGAACCTTAGAAAATACAGGAGACACCCTTATGGAAATTGGAACTGGCAACTAATTCCTGACCTAACCCCCAAGTACTCATGTCATAAGAGATAAGATAGACAAGTGGAACCTCATCAAACTGACAAGCTTCTGCAAAGTCAAAGAAACCATCAAGACAGTGGATAGACAGTACACAGAATGGGAAAAGTATTTGCCAAGTGTATATCTGACAAAGGCCTGACCTCCAGGATCTATAAGGAACACAAATGTTCTGAAAAGAAAAAAACAAACAGCCCTATTACAAGGTGGGCAAAATATATGAATAGACACTTCTCAAAAGAAGACATATGAGCAGCCAACAGATACATGAAAATATTCTTAGCCTCACTATGCATCAAAGAAATGCAAATTAAAACCATACTGAGATATCGCCTAACTCCAGTCAGTATGGGCATCATTAGTAAAGCAAAAATCAACAAAGGCTGGAGAGGATGGGGGAAAAGGGAACACTTCTACTCCGTTGGTGTGAGTGTAAACTAGAACAATCTTTGTGGAAAATAATTCCTAAAAAAATTTTAAAAAACGACCTTCCATTCAACCCTGCAATCCCCTTTCTGGAAATACGCCCAAAGGAACTCAAATCACTCTATGAAAAAGATACCTACACATGCATGCTTACTGCAACATTATTCACAATAGCAAAAACATGGAACCAACCGTGCTCCCCATCGAAAAAGGAATGAATACAAAAAATGTGGTACATATACATGAGGGAATATTAGGCAGCCATAAAGGAGGACAAAATTATGAACTTCGCTGTAACTTGGATGGACTTAAAGTTTATAATACTGAGTGATGTATCACAGAACAAAGAGCTGAGTATCACATGTCCTCAGTCATACGCGAATCCTGAACAATTATCATAATAATATAAGAAACAGATAGGCAGTGCTGGGAAAGTGCCAGGGGAGGAAAGGGAAGCACACCTCATCATTCAGAGTACCTGATCTCAAACCGGGTGAAGTGGGGACCAAAGTGAATCCCAAACTTTGCCTACACAATAACCATCTGTATAGCTAACCCTGATTTGTACCCCACAACTTTTAAATAAATAAAATTTTAAAAAATACATAAGTAAAATAAATGGTATTTTAGAAATAAAAAAGATAAGCTACTCAGAAAACACGACAATGATATAGATCAGAAACTCGCATCTACCAAATAAAGAAAAAGCACCAGAAAATAAAGATAGGAAATTAAAATAAAATGTTTTATTTTCTTTATTCTTAACAGAGATAAAATTACATTCTTGAAATCAATAATAGTAATAGTGTATTGAATAATGACAGCATGTGGATATGTGGGATGAATGACAATAATATCCCAAGTGATGGGAGGGAGGACCTGGGAATACTCTGTTAGAAGGAACCTGCATTACATGTAAAATGGTAGTGTTAGGTGATACTGGACTTAATTAAAACTGCATATTGCAAACTCTAGGGAAACCACTGAAAACATTTTTAAAAGAAGTTTAATCTGATAGGTTAAGAAAAAGATACTATGAGTTCATATACAAATTTTAATTAAAACCTTACCGGGCAGAAAATAAGGAAAAAAGAAATAAAGACCCATAAAAAACTAGAAAATAATTATAAATTTGGTGCATATTAACCCAACTCTGTCTTTTTTTTTTTTTTTTGAGTTGGAGTCTCACTCTGTCACCCAGACTGGAGTGCAATGGCTGCTCCCGGCCACCGCAGCCTCGACCTGCTGGGCTCCGGCGATCCTTCCGCCTCAGCCTTCCAAGTAGCTGGCATTACAGGCATGCGCTACTACGCCCGGCTGATTTTTTGATTTGTTGTAGAGATGAGGTCTCACCAAGTTGCCCAGGCGGGTCTCGAACCCGCAGGTTCAGGCAATCCACTCACCTCAGCCTCCCAAAGGAGGGAGATTACAGGCTGAGCCACCGAGCCCGGCTGCCAACTCTATCAATGATCACTTTAAATGCAATTGGCCTAAAAACACCAAAAAAAGGACACACATTATCATAGTGAATAAAAAAAAACTATATGTTATCTACAAGAATCTCACTTTTTCTATGAAGACACAGATGGGTTGAAATTACAGAAATAGAGAAATGTATATAATACTAATCTAAAAAAAAGCCTGAGTAGCTATGTTATTTTCCTACAAAGCAGACATGAGAACAAAGATGACTATCAGTGATGAAATAAGCCATTTTATAATGAAAAAGAGGTCAATTATCTAAAAAGTCCGAACAATTATATGTGTATATGGTTTAAAAGAGAGTGTCAAAGTATGTGAGAAAAAAAAAAACCTTGATGGAATTGCAAAAAGAAGTAGATAAATCTACCATTATAGTTGCTTGGAGACTTCAAAACCCTTATATCAGTAATTGATAGATCAAACAGAAAGAAAATCAGTAGCTGACCTAAATAGCAGTATCAATCAGCTTGATATAATAGACATTTATATATACTTCACTTAATAACAACAGTATGAACTTTCTACTCAAGTTTGCATAGGATATTCACCAAGATATATCACATTTTTGGCTATAAAACATACCTTAGCAAATTTTTTCGAATAGAAATTATAAAATTATGCTCTCAGATCACAATGGAACTAAGCTAAAAATCAATACCATACAGATAGCTGGAAAATCCCCAAGTATCTGAAAATTAAACAATATATTTCTAAATACCACAAATATAAAAAAGAATAAAAAATAAGTCATAAAATATTTTTAACTAAACATATAATGAAATGTGACATATTAAAATTTGAGAGAGACATCTAATGTGATTCTTAGAGAAAAGTTTATGGTACTAAATTGATATGTTAGAAAAAAGAAAGATCCAAAATCAATATTCTAAGCTTTCATCTTAGAAAATTCAAGAAAAGATAAGAATTTAAGCCTATAGCAAGTAGAGGAAAATAATAGAAATTAGAGAAAAAATCAATGAAATTGAAAATGAGACCATAAAACCAAAAGCTAGTTCTTTGGAAAGGTCAATAAAATTAATAAACAGCCAGGTTAACAACAACAACATAATCAGAGAAGATACAAATTAACAATAGTATAGATGAAATAATGATCATCATTCCTGACCCCATAGACATTAAAAAGATAATAAAAGAGTATGATGAATAACTCTGTTCATAGATTTGATAACCCAAATGAAATGGATTAATTTGTTGAAAAACACAATCTACCAAAACTCACAAGAAATAGACCATGTGAATAGGACTATATTTATGTTTTAAATTGAATAAATAACTAATTACCTTCGAAAACAGAAAGTATCATACTCAGATGGTTTCATTGGTAAATTTTACCAACAGTTAAAGAAATAACGTTATTTATCTACTATATCTTTCAAACAATAGAAGCAGAGGGAAGATTTCCTAACTCATTTTTGCTAACATTACTCCAAAACCAAAATCAGATAATGACATTATAGAAAAGAAAAAATTATAGACCAAATCTTTCATAAATATAGATGCAAGAAAATATTAGTGAATAGAGTCCAACAATGCATGAAAAGAATTATGCATCATGGCCGTGTGGGATTTCTTCCACATATTCAAGAAGAATTAAACATCCAAAAGTAAACCAATGCATTCTACTGCATCAGTAGACCAAAGGAATAAAAGTCATATGAGTATACAAATTAATGAAGAAAATACATTTGACAAAATTCAATACTTATTTATTATTTAAAGAGTCTTCCAAACTAGAAATAGAGGAGAACTTCCTCAATTTGATAGCAATATGTTTAAAAACTTTCTAGTTATCATCAGATTTAATGGTGAAAGAAAGGACATCCTCTTTCACCAATCCTATTCTTTGTTGTATTGGAAATCCTACCTTGTACAGAGAAGGAAAGGAAGTAAAAGTTATATAAACTGGGAAAAAAGAAATGAAACTTTCTTTGTTCACAGATGACATGATTGTTAATGAAGTAAAGCGAAAGAAATTGAGATAAAGTATTGGAACTCATAGCAAGTAAAGTAATTTTCCAAGTTCAATACAAAAAGTTAATCATTTTGCTATATAGCATCAGTGAACAATAGAAATTTGAAATTTAAAATATTTCATTTACAAGGTGACAACAAATTAAAGTACTTAGGTGAAAAATGTACAAGGTCTATTCAAAGAAAACCACAAAATCCTGATTAAAAAAAAATCAAAGATCTAAATAAATAGGAAAATATCCTTTATTGATAGAATGGGAAACTAAATATTGTTAAATGTCAACTCTTCCCAACTATATATACAGATTCAATGCAATTCAATTCAAAATTTCAGCACGTTATCTTGTACATATTGAGTTTAGAGTTTTACAGAAAAGCAAAAAATTAGAAAATCTGAAACAATACTGAAAAAGAACAAAGTTGGAGGATTCAAACTATCCAATCTACTTACTGTAAGGCTACAGTAATCAAGATAGCATAATCTTTTACAAAAGATTAAATGTAATTTAATGGAAGGAAGATAGACTTTTCAATTGGTGTTAGAAAAATTGTATGTCCATACGCAAAAAATCACAAAATTTCATTCAAAAGAGATACAAATATAATATAGATATAAAGATAAAACTCAAAACTATAAAACTTTGAGAATAAAAGAGGATAAAATCTAGGTAACTTTAGATTTGGCAATTAGTTTTAATATACAGCACACCAAAATGTGATCCATAGAAAAAATAATTGGTAAGTCTGATTCCATTAAAACCTTTCATTCTGCAAAAGGTACTGTCAAGAGAATGAAAATGCAAGCCACAAACTGAGAGAAAATATTTATAAAACATGTTTCTGATGAAGTATTTGTATTTAAAATACATAAACACTTAAAATTCAACAATAAGAAAACACAACCGAATTTAAAATTTGAAAAAAACTTTAAACATACCTTTGTCTCCAAACAAATTGCAGATGAAAAATAAGCATTTCAAAAGATGCACATCATTGCTCATTAGGGAATTGTAAACTAAAACAAGAAGAAGATACCTCCACACACCTATTAAAATGGCTAAAATTTTAAAAATTTGACAAGACCTATTACAGACAAGGATATGAAGCAACAAAAACTCTCATTCATTGCTGGTGGGAATGCAAAATGGCACAGCCACTTTGGGAGACAGCTGGCCATTTTCTTACAAAACTAAATATAGTATGTCTATGCAATTCATCAATCACATTCTTAAGTTTTGCACTATCTGATTTGAAAATGTATGTCTACTCAAAAGATCTGCACATTAAGGTTTCTAACAGCTTCATTCATAATCCTCAAAATGGAAGCAATCAAATTACCCAGTGATAGGTGAAGGGATAAACAAGCTGCAGTACATCCACACAATGAAATATTCAACAATAAAGAGAGAAAAACTATCAAGCCACCAAAATGAGGGACTCCTAAAGGCATATTGATAAATGAAAGAAGACAATCTGAAAAGGCTATGACTGAAAAATTGTGTGACCAATATATGACAAAGTTACATACCCAATGTTATGAAATTCTGAAGAAAGCAAAACTGTAGAGACAGTGAAAAGTTCAGTGGTTGCCAAAGGTTTGGGAAAGGGAGGGAGATCAAATAAGGGAAGCATAGGGGATTTTTAGGGTGGTGAAACTATTCTGCATGATACTGTAATGTTGGATAAATAATAGCACTCATTTCTTAAACATATAGAACTTTACAGCACAAAAAGGAAACTTTATATTTTTTAACTTTTAAATGATTTATTTTAAAATTGTGGGGTACAATTCAGGGTTAAGTATATGAATATTCATTATGCAGGTACCCTTGTTGATAAGGTGTGCTACCCTTCCCCAGGCAGATTTCCACTACTGCCAATCCCACCCCCACTCCCGACCTGCAGTTTCCTACTGCTGTCAATCCTATTCTTATAGTATTGTGATAGCTGTTCAAGGTTCACTTATGAGTGACAACACATGATACTCAGTTCTTTTTGCTGTGAAAGAACACTCAGTATTATGGACTCTAAGTGCATCCAGGTTGTTGTGAAGTTCATGATTTTGTTCTTTACGACTGCGTAATATTCCATTGCGTATATGTACCACATTTTTTTTAATCCAGTCCTCTTTTCATGGGCAGCACGTTTGGTTCCATGTTCTTACTATTGCGAGCAATGCTGCGATAAACATATGTGTGCAGGTTACTTTTTTATAGAGTGATTTGAGTTCTTTCAGGTATATTCCTAGTAGGGGAGATTGAGGGGTTGTATGGAAGGTCAATTTTTAGAACTTTTAGGAATCACCACGCTGTTTTCCGCAGAGGCTGTACTAATTTACACTCCCACCAACAGTGTGGAAGTGTTCCCTTTTCACCACATCCTCTCCAGCATCTGTTATTTTTTGTTATTGATGATGGCCATTCTGACGGAAGTTAGGTGGTATCTCATTGTAGTTCTAATTTACATTTATTTGATGATTAGTGAGGCTGAATATTTTTTTATTTATCTGTTGGTTACTCATACTGGGGTAAAATGGGATGAATAGGAAGAGTGGGCCAAGGTGGTCGTGCCATTTTTGGTCAAAAACTGTTGAATACTCAGCATGGTGTTGGCTGGTGTGCTTGTAAATCACCAAATATGAAATGGGCAAATGCGTTGAAAGAATCTCCAAAAGAAATCACTGAAGCTGAACACAGCCTCTCACAATGCTAGCTGGTTCACAGATGCCAATGGCTTCCTGGAGCACTTACCTAGTGGGGGAAGCCTGTACTATAGTGGGCCTGCTCTGAAAAAAAAAATAATTCTGTTTTGGGATATATAGTTATATAATCCTGTGGTAAAGTGGCCATTAATTTATGAAGGGACAAGTAGACATCGTTGAAACGCTTCCCATCCCACCCCAGCCAAGTAGCAAATCAGAAGCAGTACTAAATCCTGGAAGAAATTACAAAGATTAGGGCTCCCATTAAAAACTTGGGGGATGCAGAAGTGATGGTCACTATCATATTCCTATTCAATTCACTTGTATGACTGGAAAAAAAAAAAACAGATCTTGAAAGATGACAGTGGATTACCATGAACTTAAGCAGGTCGTAGCCCCAATTGAAGCTGCTCCACCGGATAGAGCAACTATACTGGAGCAGATAAACACAGGCTTTGGCATTTGTTATCAACCTATCAATCTGTAGAATATCTTCTTAATCCTCGTCATTAGAAAGGATCAAAACAGCTCACCTTCACATGTCAGGGACAGCATTGCACATTAATTGTCTTGCCCTGAGGCTATGTTAACTTTCTTCCTTTCTGTCATATATGGTATATAGGAATTGGCTTGACGTTCTGCAGAACGTCTCAATTGGCTTGATGTTCTGCAGAACCATCTCACTTGTCTGCTATATTGATGATATTATACTGAATACATATAGCAGCCATGAAATGGCCTGTAACCTAGATTCCTTAGTACAACAAATTCTTGCCATAGGCTGGGAGATAAAACTCATAAAGTGTCAGAGACCTTTCACATAAGTGAATTCTTTATAGATCAAGTGATTCAAGGCCTACTGGAATATCTCTCTAAATAAAAGATAAGTTATGCCCTATACTTCCAGCACTAAGGAAGTGGCATAGGTTTTGGCAAATACCTTTACTTTTAAAAATACTTTATTATATTTTCTTTGAGTTGCAGTCATACGCTGTCACCCAGGGTGGAGTAGAGTGGCATACTCATGGCCACTGCAGCCTCAGCCAGCTGGGTTCAGGCAATCCTTCTGCCTCAACTTTCCAAGTAGCTGGAGCTACAGGCACATGTCACCAGGCCTGACTCTTTTTTAAAAAAATTATTTATTGTAGAAACAAGGTCTTGCCAAATTGCCCAGGCTGGTCTCAAACCCCTGGCCTCAGACAACCCTCTTATCTCCAACTCCCAAAATGCTGAGATTGCAAGCATGAGCCACCACTCCTGGCCAACAAATATCTTTAGAGTTTGGAAAGAGTATATACTGCATTTAGTAATACTACTTCTACCATTTATATGGTGACTTGAAAAATACAAGTTTTAAGTGGAGCTCAGAACAAGTGAGATCTCTGGCAAGCCACAGGGGTTACACGGCAGACCCCGAAGGTTCTGGATAATACATAGCACACCAGAGAACGATTCTTAATTTTAAAAATATCTTCTGTTATGCTACTGAGTTGTAGAAGAAATTAAGCATCTGATCTTGGGATACTTCTATTGCATATCCCTATATTGTACCAATGTTCTCCTGTCAATACGCATCCATGTCTCATGGGGATAACCAGCTGACAAGTAGAATCTTAAGTTTGTTTTGCAGATCAATCAGTGCAATAAGTTGGTGTTATCTGAAAATGAACTGTTCTGCTTTACAGCCCCACTCAGGATGGTTTTAAAGGTTAGTAATGAAAAGAAAACTTCCTAGTAGTGAGAAAAACTGTGCAGAACACTTGGTATGAAGGGGAAATCTGTCATATATAGAATACATGAGCCTCTTGGGCAGTGAAAAATGGCAAGATTTGTTTGTAAGAGGCTTAGAATAATAAATGTGGTTAATACCTGGGCTCCCTTTCACCAAGTCTGACCTAGCTACTGCCTTTGCTGAATGTCCAGCCCGCAAGCACAAAAAGACTAAGGTTTAATACCTAATATGGAACCATTCACCCCATATTACCAAAAATGACTTTTTTTTTTTTGGTTTTCCCCAATGAAAAATGTCCTCAAAGGAAAACATTTTGCCAATGTGGAAGAGGTGAAACAAAAAGTGATAGAAGCACTAAAGGACATCAATATTGACGAGTTCAAAAACTGTTTTGAGCAGTGATAAAGCATCTCAATAGGTGTATTGCACCAAACTAAGAGTACTTTGAAGGTGACTGAAGTTTAAACTTGTGAGAATAAATATACAAATTTTTATAAATAAGTTCTGGGTTTTTTGGTACTTGTAGATATTCATAAGCACAGAGTACATTTATTAACCCACGGACATGCTATGAGATGGATTTGGGCAAAAACACCATTTCTCACTTCCCTTCACAATCCCTCATTCTAACTAGAGGATGATAATGGTGTTCAAGTTTTCTGGTACCAGTGTCACTTCACAAACTTATAGCTAATATCTCTTGAAAAGTTTGAGTATTTTCCTTTCACCAATGGCATTTTGTAGCAGGATAACTAGGTTAACTGCATTGAACCCTTTCTGCCTTGAAAGGTAGCAGTAATTAATTCTTTCTGAGTCAATAAATATTCTGGGTACTGGTTTGTCTTTTCTGTCTGCAGTGCCTTTTCTAGCACCACCATCAGAGGGCTTACGAAATTTCTGATCCATTGATATACTATCTCTTATTATGTTGCCTCAGACTAAGTGTAATAGTTTTCTTTTGCTGCCATAACAAAGTACCACAAATTTAGTGGTTTAAACAATGAAAATTTATCTTACAGCTCTGTAGGTTAAAAGTCCAGCATGGGTCCCACTGATCTAAAATCAAGATGTTGGCAGATCTGTGTTTCTTTCTGAAGTCTCTAGGGGATAATTTACTTTCTGACTTTTTTTTCAACTTCTAGAGCCTGTTCACATTCCTTGGTTTGTGGTCCACTTCTTCATCTTCAAAACCAACAATGCTGTATCTTTCTGACCATTCTTCCATAGTTTCATCTACTTCTCTGACAACAGTTGGAAAGAGTCTTTACTTTTAAGGAGCCATCTGATTAGATTGGGGCCACTCAGATAATTCCAGATAATCTTCCCACCTCAAGGTTCATATTGTCAAAATCCCTTTAGCCATGCAAGTTAACATATTCATAGGTTTCAGGGATTCTGAAATGGTCTTTTGAGGGGACGACTATGCTGGCTATCACACCAAGAGACTCTTTTTATAATAAAGCACATGAAACAATGGGTACTTGATTTTGTGATCCACTATTCTTGCCCTGCACCATATCAGCCAAAAGAAACTAGCCTAAACAATAGTAAACTTACTGATTAAAGGCTCATTTCAGATTCCAACTTAAGGACAACAATATGCAGTGTCAGAACCATTACATTTAGAATGTAGTATATGTGCTTATCTGGCAGCTCTGGAACTAACTACTAGATTACGTGGGCAAAGAAAAAAAAGAGTAATAGGTTGAGGTCCACACATTATCATTCTCAATGACCAACTCATGGATCTATACTACCCATAATCTCTGAAAATGTATGCTCTACTAGGTAAGATGCCCTGGTTCACTAGAGATAAATGCTTCTACTAGGACAAGCAATGAGGTTTCCGCTGATCTGATCTGTGGCTACCATTTGGCAAGTTTGAGCTCTTCAGGCCAGTGTATCAGCAGATATCGAAATTCTCACCAGTACTTAACTAGTGGATGGTATCAGCACTAATAATGATCAGAAAACTTTAACAAAGTACTTAGTTTCTGCTATACAATGGAAGCAAGATAAGGTATGTCAGAATTCTAGGGAATGTACTGATGTGACTGAAGCAGCCATGAAAAAGGCAAATCACCAATAGGCAATTACACCAATTATTGCCCAATAGGTCAAGGAAAATAAGGGCTCCAACTCCTTGGGAATAAATGTCTGATTATATCACTAAGTCTTTTCAAATATCACATCTGGCCACCTTAAAGATAACTCTGTAACTGAAAAGACTTATACTTTCTTTCTCAGAGAAAAAAATGAAGCATCTATAGTTGTATGAAATGGAAGTTCTATATTATATCATGGGCATAGGATATAATGGAAGGTGCAAATAAGACCTGAGTGGTACAAGGGGTGGATCATATAATATACCCCCTATGCTTCACCTCTGATCTCCTGTGTCTTGTTCCAGTCACTATTGTAGTAGCCAGGTCAACTTGACCTTGACTAACCAAATTCAGGTGTGAACTGGTAGTATCTCTCACCTCACGTCTGCACTATAGACTTCTTACCTCCTAAGAAGTCTGAGTTGGCCACTGAAAATGATAGTGGAATAATAAATGGAATGTTCTACTTAGAAGCTTCCCTATTGGTAAAGAAGTATGTAATACTATGGCACCATGCTAAGTGCCCTTGAATGTACAACATGAAAATGTGAAGAAATTAATGTTTCATGCAAACTTTTTGCTAACAGTAAATGAAAGTCATTCAATGAATCCAGTTCCCATTTTTCTAGATAACTGTCCTGAGACACAGTATATACACTTTTTGGATTGTCAAGCAGTTAGTATCAGTGGTATCTAGCTTAATAATATGTCATTATTGATAGCCCTGCTTCTCTGCCTCATTTCTCCTGCTCTCCATAAGTGTATCTTCCAAAAGATTAATAACTCAAAAATCCCTTGCTTCAGGTACTATTTTTGAGAAACCATGACAGAAGTTATTAGTTAATTTTAAAGCAGTAAAAAATAAATAGGCATTTCAAAAACACCTCAAGATCCTTAGAAGAGAACGTAAAGATGAATGAATGAATTAGAATGGGAATATAAGGAAATAAAAAGTATTAGAGAGAGACTCATAGACATAAAAGTCAAGGAATATAATTCATTATAAACGAAATTGAGGTCCCTGAAGAAAAATAAAATTATAGAACATAAAAATGTATATTTCAAAAATATTTTCAGAAATAAATAAGATAAATTTGTATATTTAAATAACATAATTGTCATTGCCAGTTTGTACTATGCCATTTGATATAATACAATCTACTATAAGATATATTCTAATAAAATGTGCTTCAAAAATAAAGAAAAAAAATCTCCTGAAAGGAAAGGAAAAAAAAATCATTTCACATTTAAGGATAATAAAATAAGAGAATACAGACACTCTAGAGTGAAGAAGGATTACTTACAATACTTATAACCAACAAAGTTCTCATTTCCAGAATATATAAAGAACTCCTATAAATCAATATGAAAAATGAAAGAATCTCATTTAAACAATGAAGTGTTAAATGGACATCCCTCAGAAGAAACACTATTTTAATTCTCAGTAAACATATAAAAATGTATTCAACCTCAGTAGTCACTAGGAAAATGAAAATTAACTACAATGAGACACCATGGCACTCTACCAGCATAGCTATAATAATAAAAAAAAAAAACCCAACTCCCAGTATTAGTAAAGATATAGGACACACTCTATTACATTGCTAGTGCATGTTTAGATTTCCATAGCACTCTGAAAAACTGTTTGACTGTATATACTAAACCTGAACATACATATACCTTATGCCCCAACAATTCCATTCTCATGTCCCCACCTAACATAACAAGATAATACATATTAACAGAACTAGATAACACATATGTGCACCAAAGAACATGTACAAGGATATTCATGGAGGCTTTTCTCAAGATAGCAAAAAATGAGAAAAAATATAAATGTCCACAAATAGTAAGATAAAGTGTAGTCTATGTATAAAATATACCATATTAATATACATATACAAAAATAAAATGTACAAACTAGCTATCCAGAACAAAGACAAATATAACATTTAGTTAAACAATCCATACACAAAGTAATTTTTATTATATTATTCCATTAATATAACTTTCAAAAAATAGACAAAAATAATTTATGATGTTAGAAGTATTGATAAGTTTTTCCTTTGGAAAAATGGGGGAAGTTGGAATTGGGTTATAGCAGGAAAGGTGCTTCTAGAAGACTTATAATCTTCCACTTATTGACTCATAGTTATAAGAGTCTGTTTTGTCATAATTCATTGAACTACACACTTTGTGATTGGTATGCTTTTCTATGTTATATTCAATAATAATATTTTAATGGAAAAGTATATTCATGTTTAAAATTTTTTATGTGTGCCTACCCATTACCCTTATAGCATATTACTCTTATTTGCACATGTGGAAAATACTATGTGCACATAATATTCATTAAAGAAAAATTTTGGAAACAACATGACTATCCATGGTATATCTATAAATGGAATACTGGGCCAGCAAAGTATAAAGATGTTCTTTAAGTACTGATATGAGATGATTTTGTAGATATATTGATAGGTAAAAATAGCAAGGAAGAGATGGTTAATTTAATAAACCCTAATTAATGTAGAAAGTAAGAAATATATATTTATATTTGTTTTCTTATGCTTATAAAACTGTATATAACAAGTAACCTTTGCCTCAGAAAAGGTGAGGAGTAGTTAGAATATATAGTCACAGTTGCTCATGGGCAGCGAATTATATTGACACATGTAAATGCGAGTAAAAAAAGAAGGAAAGGTACTATACATACTGACACATAAATATAAATTGCCTCTAGAACGTTACACAAGAAACATAACAATTATTACTTCTGGAGAGGAGAACTAAATGGTTGCAGAAGAGAAGAAGGAGGAAGAATGACCTATTACTGTATACTTTTTATACCTTTTGAGTTTTACATAATTTCATGAAATACCTATTGAAATAGTTTTAATTGTAAAGTGTTTGACAGCATAGTGTAACATACTTCCACAGACCCTGGCTCCAAATCAACTGACTATAGGTTTTATTTTTACTAGTTTCTTTTTTTTTGAGTTGGAGTCTCACTCTGTCGCCCAGACTGAAGTGCAGTGGCCGCTCCCGGCCACCGCAGCCTCGACCTGCTGGGCTCCGGCGATCCTTCTGCCTCAGCCTTCCGAGTAGCTGGAACTTCAGGCGCGAGCTACCACACCCGGCTGATTTTTTGATTTATTGTAGAGATGAGGTCTCGCTGCCCAGGGGGGTCTCGAACCCGCGGGCTCAGGCAATCCACTCACCTCAGCCTCCCAAAGGCGCGGGATTTTTACTAGTTTCTATATGTTTTCTGTAACAAATGTTAAATACTGTAACAATTTAACAAACAATGGAAACTGTTTACTTCTTCTGCTTTCAGTAGGAAACTTTGATCATCAGAGAGAAGGCTGCTATTGATAGTCAACATCTTAAAAAAATATTTAACTTCAAATTTTAGATAATTTCAAAACTATCTTAGTAGACCTCTCCTGTTCTTTTTGTGAAAGTTTAGTGTGACAATGAGCCCTTGTTTTATACTGGAAGGTAATTCAACTTTTATAAAACCCTACTCTAATCTGGGTGTTATTTTTTTCTCCCAATAGAAATCTTATGGTATTGTTCTATACTCTGAGTATCACTGGTTCTTATAGCTTTTTCTGAAACTTGGATTTTGTTCTTGTTGAATCTTGCAATACCTTCAAATTTTAAAAACCAGTTTATGAAATCATATTCTCATATTGGATTTGGTAAGCACTACACATTGTTTTTAGTGCTACAAATTAAAGTATGATTTATTCTATTCCATACCCTTCAGGGAAGATGGTAAGAGCACACTTCATGTCTATGACAATGAACACCTCAAGCACATCATATATTTCTAGCCTAACTTACCAAGGCTAAAATAATCAAAACAGACTGATGGGAGCAACCACTGTAGAAAAATACCTGGCTGATATGCAAGTATGATATAAGAAATGAGACTTAACTAAAGGTTGATGAATCAACGTCATCCCAAATAAAACACATATTATTATAAGAAAATATAATAAGTAATTTTGAAGATTTTTGGAATAAAGTTAATATATTTTTGCTCCTTGAAATTTATAAAGTTTGATTTATTTGGTGACATATAAATCAAATATTTTCAGCAAATGATAAAAATAGCAAACAATGTATTCAATAGTTTAAGTGCAGAAATATTTCCATTTTCAAAATTTCTTCTTAAAATTTTACTTCTTAGTTATCCCTTTAAATTCGACTTTTGTTTTCATTATAGTCATTCTCAGTAGTTTCTTATAATTATTAAAGCTTCAACACCATTTTTTTCTGTGATGTTTTTCAGGAACATATACTTTTTTCTTTCCCTTTTCATGCTTTTTGAATAATTTGTGTACTATTTTAAGAAGCCTCTGCTTCCGATTGACACTGGACCAAATGGTTGATCAGACATGCCCTATAGTAAATGGATACAATGAGAAATCAAAGGTTATAGCTGCAATTTCGAGGCTTCCATTTAACTTTCAGATTTAACATGAAAGGAATGAGTGCAAGAAGTTCCATCATTTTCTCTTCCTCTTCCTCTTCCTTTTCTCTCCCTTCCCTTCTCCGTCCCTCTCTCCCTTCCTTCTTCCCTCCCTCCCTCTCTCTCTCTCTCTCTCTCTCTCTCTCTCTCTCTCTCCCCCCCCCTCCATATGCACATACATACTTTCGCAGGCAATGATAATAGAATTTTATATTTGTAAGTATGCTCTCAAAAATTTGAGTGTAAGAATTCCAAAAAGATGGCTGTGAGAATTGATGGAATTTACCAGAAATGGTATATTTCTTTGTCAAGCATGTGTTCCACATTTTACAATTGCTAGATTGTTACGTTGCTAGATAATATCAAAGCAATTTTAACGCTAAACAGTTTTTTCTTGGTGTAATACTGAATATTCATTTTACATACACTTTACATCTTACATTTTTACATGTCATAACTAGAGATCACCGAATTATGTTTCCTCATGGCTGCCCAAATGAATTAACAACTTCCTTACTTAAAAATGAATTAGTTCTGAAAAGGGACACCATTAACTTTGGGAAAAATCACTTCTGATGAATGGGTATATATACATTTCCATGTAAAAAATGGAGAACTAATTTATTTACCAACAGATTTCAAACATGTTAGAGAAACACACAACATAATTCAATATTCTTCCACTAATGATAGAATAAATAAGATTTTCTCTGCATGCTAGTTTCATTTAACACTTGTTTTTAAATCTGAACGGTCCATGGATACCTGGGTGCTCCCAGATTTACTGATTTTAGTTTCATTTTCTTCCCCTACATTATATTGTAGCTCCACTTTCACCCACACTCCATTATCTCACCCAGTTCTTTAAACATTCCCAATCCAAATTCACAGACAAAAAGTCCCTAGCCTCCTTCCTTTTGTTCTTTATAACAAGCTAGCCCCAACTCCTGTATTTTTAGAAGGAAGGCAATTGAATGAGAAGGTTAATATTGCAATTATGTCAGTACTTACTAAAGTAATATATAAATTTAAGACAATGTGATCTTTTTTAACAACAAAGTAAAATATTGAATCATTAAGAAAGTGATCAAAATTATTCTAAGCTTTATCTGTGAGAACAAATAACCGGGAAAATGGATAAAACTGGATAACATAGAACAGGGAATCTTTTATTAGATATGACTATCTTGAAAAGCTACAACATCCAAAAGAATATGAAAGAGGCACAAGAAGAAAAGACAAAGTAAGATAAGACCTAAAAAACTCAGCAAACCAGTACAAAAGATATATATCACCACAAATGTTGTGTGAATAGAAAAAAAAATTTCCAAAACAGAAAAACAAACTGACCAAAAATATGAGGAAAATGTTTTTAACTAAGTAACAATAATAAAATATAAATGTATTATATAAGATACTATTTTCTATCAGACAAATAATACTATTATCTATCATAGATACAAAAGCAAACAAAAGAAATGTTTGCATGGGTATTCATATTTGCATAGGAAAAAGATATTCACATATACAGTTGATAAGAATATAAAATGGGTACTTTCTTGGGTAAGATTTGACTTACGAATTCATTTATTTTATCTAGCATCACATGCCTGAGAAGTTGCTTGAAAATTGCACTAAGATACACATTCATGAATATTCATAGCAATAGCATTCATAGTAATGCAATGTTTTATTCATATATAATATTTGTATATTTATGGGGTATATGTGACATGTTGTTATATGCATAGAATGTGTAATGATCAAGTCATTTAGGGTATCCATCACATTGAGTACTTATCATTTCTATGTACTGGAAACATTTCAAGTCCTCTTTTCAGGCTTTTTTAAAGTATTCAATGCATTATGGTTAACTATAGTTACCCCACTCTGCTGTCAAACATTAAAATTTATTCCTTCTATTTAACTGTATGTTTGCTATCTACTAACCAAACTCTCTTCATCCCCTCTCAAACACATTGGCACTTTCCCTCACCTCTGATATCTATCATTCAACTCTGTCTCTGTGAGATCAACTATTTTACCTCCCACATATGAGTAAAATTATGTAAAATTTATCTTTCTGTGCTTAGCTCATTTCACTTAACTTAATGATCTTCAATTCAATCTATGTTGCTGCAAATGACAGGATTTCATTCTTTTTTATGGTCAAAGAGTATTCTATTGCTTATATAGACCACATTTTCTTTATTCATTCATCTGTTGATAGACACTTAGGTTGCATCCATATCTTTGCTTTTGTGTCTAATGCTAGTAATGTAATGTTTTAAAGCAACTTAAATGTCCAGTAAAGTGAGATAGATTAAATATATTTTGTTCTATCATATATAATTGAATAATATCCATTAATACTAAAGTAGAGATACTGACATACAAGGTGCAAAAGGCAGGTTTTAAAACAAGACTCTAAAACTATGGCATATCTACTGGATACTATGTATATATAAAAGGAAGTAAATAAGATATCATTCACTGTGTGTATAGAATACTAATATTTACTTACAAAAGCAAAGATACACACATGTACACATATAAAGAGAGAGAGATAAAATATATAAGGAAAGTGAGATATTTCTACATATATTTATAGAAAAATGCAAATGTGTGTGTGTGTGTGTGTGTGTGTGTGTGTGTGTGTGTGTAAAGAGAGAGAGAAACTAGGAAGAGATATTCAACTTCTCTGAATGTGTTGCTTTGTGTCATACTGTTTTTCACCCATGCAAATCATTTATAAAGCTGTCAACTACTATTTAAGTATTGCCAAAAGGACACAAGGGCCAATTTTCAGAGACTCTAACTAAGCAAAAATGAAAGAATTTGAGAATGAAAAATGTATACTCATCAATAAATTCATAATAATACCCCAAATAACATTTGGTCACATGTGAGTAATGCTAAGAAACCAATTATTATTGCATTTAAAAAGTGAGAATATTTTGTTTTTCTTTTATAGATAGTATGGCAAAGTAACCAAATAGTCAAGATAAAAATGTTCAAATTCACATAGCAACAAATATCAAATAAAATAATAAATCTAAATAAAGATCTTAGTCATGATGAAAATAATTAGATCAAAAGCTAAGGGAAAATTTTACAATGACTATATGATGATGATAATATCTAGGTCTACTGAGTGATCATTACATCACAAAAAGAGAAATCTAAACCTTACAAGTTTCCTGATACGACATAAAAGGAAATACACAATTAACCAATGTTGTAATCTTTTCGTAAAATTTAGTATTTATCCGATCAAGATGTTAGATTCCATATCTCATCCTAGTCTGCCTCCCTACATATATATATGTGTGTATGTATTTGCATTTCTCTATAAATATGTGTAGAAATATTTCTCTTTCCCTATATATTTTATCTCTCTCTTTATATGTGTACATGTGTGTATCTTTGCTTTTATAAGTGAATATTATATATATATATATATATATATATATATATGAACACATTAAAGTTTACTGAACGTATTCACTCAACAAAATTCTGAATGTGGGAAATTTTACATGAAAAAAAATATGGTCTGGTTTGTTCAAGAAAAAATAATGGAAGGAACAAAAAAAGGAGAGACGATAAACTATATATTAAAGTAAACTCAAAAGATAGTTAATATGCCAATGATGAGACAAAAGGTAACACTGAAAATATTCAATTAAGCCATGATTTTAAAAAAGAAGATAGAGGAAAACAAAGATGGAAAATATAGAATGTGTAATGATATTTTAAGATAAGAATTAAATCCAACCACATTGATGACTACATTACTTTTAAATGACCTAAACAAATGCAATTGGAAAGCAGTGATTGTCGAACAGAAAAAGAAAATCAAGATTCAACTATTCATATGAAATAAACTTTAAATATACATGAACAAATAAGTTAAAACTAAGGGGGATACAATAGATATTATTAAGTTACTAACTATAATAAATCTGTGGTGAGTATGTTAATTTTTTTTTTGAGTTGGAGTCTCACTCTGTTGCCCAGGATGGGGTTCAGTGGTACTCTCACAGCCACCCCAGCATCGACATGCTGCGCTCAGGCAATCCATCCGCCTGAGCCTTCCAAGTAGCTGGGACTACAGGCGCACACTATCACACCTGGTTAATTTTTTTGTTTATTGTAGAGAGGAGATCTCGCCAAGTTGCCCAGGCTGTTCTCCAACCTGTGGGCTCAGGCAATCCCCTCACCTCGGTCTCCCAAAGTGCTGGAATTACAGGCTTGAGCCACCGCACCCGGTCTGAGTATGTTAATATTAATCAGCATAGACTTCAGGACAGAGATAAAGTCATTTACTAATGGCTAAAAGAAGTCATTTTTATCAATAATATATAATCATTCTAAATATGTTCCACAAAACATAACCTGAATATGCATGAACAAAAATTGAAGAAATGAAAAGAAATAGAAAAATAACCACTAAGTCGGAAAGCTTAACACATTTCTCTCAATAACTAATACAAGTACACTCAAAAAATAATAAATACAAAAGAAATGAAAACATCAATTATATAGACATATTTCGTTGAAAAGAGAATTAAAGTAATTAACATATGCCTAGATCAATGAATTTGAAAAGAGAGGAGATAAGATTATCAAAACTAGAAACTGAAAAAGTGACATAGACATTAAATGGATAAAAAAATCTTATGAATAATTTTAAGTCAATATAATTACACATATAGATAAAATTTATAAATTAATTGAAAGATACAATTTACCAGAGTTGACAATAAATAAAATATATAAATACACATTAAGTAATATTAATGTATACATGTGTACATCTATATGTATTTAATTGTTTAATTTAAAAACATTTACACAAAAAAATTTCCAGAACCAGCTTAATTCACTGGTAAATTTTATCAAACATTTAATGAAGAAATAACGCCTGTCTTATGTAATTTTTTATAAAACAAAGAATACAATTCCCAAATCATTTTACAAGTACAGCATTGTACTGATATCAAAACTGGGACTGGGGAAACTCTTTAAAAGGATAAAAAATGCAACCAATATTTCTCATGAACATAAACTCAAATATCCTGAATAAAATATTAGCAAATCGAATCCAAGAATATATTAGAATGAAACTATATAATGATCAAATAGTTTTATTTCCAAAAACGTAAGCCAACTTAATATTCCAAAATCAATTTGTTTGACATATGATTATATTAGAATAAAGGACAATTATGATTGACTTAACATTTGCACACACAAAAAAACATTTGAACAACTTAACATCAGTTTATCATAAAAAATTTAAGAAAGCTAAGCATGCAGAATGAAATTTTCTCATCCTGAAAAAGGGCATCTTTTGACAGACAATGAAACTAATGTCCTACCTAATGATGAGCAACTTGAATAATTTTCCCCAAGATCGGAAATTATTCAAGGATGTTCCTCTTACCAATTCTATTAAACCTAATGCAGGAGGTGTCAGACAATATAATAAATTGAAAAGCTCACAAACTTGCAGATTACGAAGAAAGAAAATGAATTTCTTTATTATTACGACATTGTATGAATAGAAAATCTTTAGAAATTCACAAAGAAAGCTCATGAAAATGATGAGCAAATATGCCAACATCAAAGTATACAAAATCTCAAAGAATTTCTATATACTAACAATAAACAATTATAAAGTAAAATTTTTGAATATTACTTGCAATCACATTAAAACCATAAAAAACTTATGAGTGAGTATGTATGTATTTTTAAATGTAGCTAAGATTTACATATTGGAAACTAAAAAATATTACTGAAAGAAATTAAAGGTCTAAATAATGGAGTCATACCATATTTATGTTTTAGAAGTCTCAAAGTTGTTAATATGTTACTTCTCCCAAAATTTATATTTGCTTTTAACAAAATCTCTGAAAATACCAGTAAATTTATTTTTTGTACAAATTGACAAGCTGCTTCAGCAATTTATATGTAAAGGAGACCTAATGTGACCAAACTTGTTTGGAAAAAGAACAAGAGAGTTTGCCCTACTTGATTCAGACATTTGTTATAAAGTTACTGTCATGAAGATAACACAAAAATCTCAAAAGTGTCAATTTAATAGAATAGACAGTCTTAAAAGATCCAAGTTTATGGGATCAACTGATATTTGAAGAAGGTGCCAAGACAATTCTATGAATAAAGGATATTCTTTTTTCACAAATTTAGAATGATTATAAATATTTATGTAATAAAAGAAACCATGACCTTTACCAGATATCACATACAAAATTTCTCAAAGTAAATCAGAGAATGAAGTTTGAAATCTAAAATCATAAAGTTCTAGAAAGTTATGTGGGAGAAAACTTGCAATATTTGAGTAGGCAAGGTTTTTTATGCATGAAGATTAAAAAAGCTCTACCCAAATAAAATGATACATTTGATATTATCAAAATTCAAAACACGAATCATTGAAATATATTGTTAAGAAAATGAAATACAAGCCAAAAATTGGGAAAAAAATATTTGATATACCTAGCTAGCTAGATAGGTAGCTGGATATATAGATATAGATGTCAAAGGATTCATAATCAAAATATACAAAGAATTTATTCAACTCAATATGACAAACATTGCAATATTTTTCAAAAAGTGGAGAAAAGATTTGGACTTTTCACAAAAGAAAGTGCACACATGACTAATAAGCACATAAAACATTATACAACATCATTAGCCATCATGGAAATGCAAATTATAACCAAAATGAGATACTATTACACTCCTACTAACATTGCTAAAACTATAAAAACTGATAATACTGAGCATTAACAAGGATGTAAAGCAACAGAAACTTTTACATATTGCAGTTGGTAATGTAAAATGCTATTGACATGTTACAAAACTGGCAGTTGTTTATAAAATTAAATATACAACTGCTAAAATGAAAGCACAAGTGCAAAAAATCACTTGCACCTACTTATTCTGAGTAACTTTATAATACATAAAATCTGAATACAAGTAAATATCCATCAATAGGTTAATGGAAAACAATTTGTAGTGTATCCATACAAGGAAAATTACTCAGCAACAAAAAGAATAGACTCATGATATACTCAACAACATGAAAGAATTCAAAAAAATATTTTATAAAATGAAAAATGCCAGAAATAAGAGTGAATACTCTGTTATTTCATGTATAAAAAAATCATTGAATAGGAAAAATATTCTATGGTGACAGAATGCTGATTAGTTTCTAAGGACAGGGTGTGATGAGAGTTATTTAAAAAGGGGCATGAGAGAACTTTTGGGGATGATGGAAAAATTCCAATTGCTCTTTGTGGAGCTAATTACACAAGTGTTTACATTTGTCAAAACTCATCAATTTCTGCATTTTGTGTGTATTTTATTGCAAGCAAATTATATCTCAATAAAGTTGATTTCAAGGGCAAAAATAGCACTATACTATAAGAGATCTATTAACCCAATGTACTTTTTGGACTTTAGATCCTACTTCATACAATAAATTCTAAAAAGATATTTTTTAGATTTCTGGGGAAAGTCACCTAGCCCATAATTATTTTATGATATTAAGGAACTAATTAATTGTGTTAAATGTTAAACCCGATTTTATTGAGGCTTTGTTTAAAAACAAACTCCTTATTAATTATAAATATATTTTGTAGGTTTTTAAATAAAGTGATGCAATATCTGAGATTTCTCTTAAAATTATCCAAGTAGGGAGGTTGTACAAACAAAGGAGCAATGGTCATATGTTGATAATTACTGAAGTAGCGCAATAGTTGAAGGGGTTCATAGTACTATAATTTTACTTTTATATTCATTTGAAATGTCTTAATAAAATTTTCTAAAATTATTGAATAGAATTATGATACAATTCCATTTTGTGTGTGTTTAGAAAATATACTTAATAAATATATTTGCATCATAAATCTGAAAAAAATACACAAAATTTGAGGGTATTGTGATTACTTCTAAATGTTGGGAATTTAGACTATTGTAAATGTTTTTTATTCTGATTTCTGTATATTTAAATTTTTCCTACAAGAAATATTATTACTCATATAATTAAAATACGTACAAATAATTACCAAAATTGGAAAGCAAATATGATTATTTTATCAAATCGAAACTGTATTTTTTTTATTCAGAAAATGCATCAACAAAAATACCCAAACTAGTTTTATTTATATTTTACTGGAGGGTACATTTTGGATATATTCCTTGGACTATCACTGTTCTTTTTTTCTTTCTTCAGAAGATTGTGTCAACTATGGTAGCTTTCAGTTTTTTGCATCTTTACCAATTCTGTTCTGCATTTGCTTTTTCATCACTTTTGACTGGTTTGAAATGCCAATCTGCTGAATCCTCAGATCACTTCGTTTAAACTTTTATTATGGCTTTGACTTCCAAAAGATTGACATTAAACTTCCTACACAGTATAACTCAAGCCAATCTTTCAAGACTTAAGTATTATAGTGTAGTAAGGAGACAGCATCATGTGGACAAAGTGCATGTGCTTAGCAAAAAGCAGATGGATTAAAATTGCAACCCTGATATCAGTGGAGTATCTTTGAACAAATGACTGAACTCCACTGAATATTAATTTTCCTTCTGTTTTTAAAATAGAAATAGTAGTGCTACCTCACAGGACTGAGGATAGGGAGGTATAAGAAAGCATGTAGAGTGCTTAAAACATAATAGATGTTCAATAAATGCTGGTTCTCTTTTCCTCTAGCCCCATACGTAACTCCTATGTATCATTCAAATTTTATTAAACTTACTGTTCTCAAAAAGCACCTATGAACATTAACAAGTTTAAATAAAGTGATCTGATGATCTGAGTTTTTCAAACTATTAATGAAAAGAAATTAAAAAACAAGTGCAGGATAAATTTGGTAAAGATAGAAAATTATTTGAAATGCTCTCATTCTGTTTATGTCTGCCTGCAAGGTTATAGATTTTTCAAGGTTATTCTAATTAGTACTACTTCCATAGAGCCTTTCTTGATTCTCTTTTCAATTATGCTTAAAATTCACTTACATTTTTTATTGACACATTCTTTGCCTTATTCACTATCATTACGTTTGTTTGGGCATTATCTCCCTACTAATTTAAATGTTCTAAGGTCAGAAATTCTGCCTTAGTTGTCTTTGTATGAGTTATAGTGTTCAGCAAAGTGCCTTCAACATGGTAGATACATATTACTGTATTTGGGAGTAGGAGTGGAGTGCTATAAGAATAGAGGAGTAAGCCGGACTCAGTGGCTCAGCCTGTAATCCCGTGCCTTGGGAGGCTGAGGTGAGTGGATTGCCTGAGCCCGCTGGGTTTACAACCCCATGAGCAACTTGATGAGACCTCATCTCTACAATAAATCAAAAAAAAATTAGCTGGGTGTGGTAGCGCGTGCCTGTAGTTCCATCTACTTGGAAGGCTGAAGCGGAAGGTTCGCTAGAGCCCAGCAGGTCGATACATATTACTGCTCATATTACTGCACAGGAGCAGCCACTGCACTCCAGTCTGGGCTATAGAGTGAGACTCCAACTTAAAAAAAAAAAAAGAGTACAAGAGTGATGATGATTAAAATCATAAGCACCTCGTATATAAAATATAAAATATGAAAAGTTGTTTTGTGTTTTGAAAAAAAAATATGGATAAAAATAGGAAAGGAAAAACATGTGAACTGTGTATATCAACAATGCTTAAGAAAAAATGTGTAAGTAATGTAGAATGAAGGAGTTGGTTTAGCATGAATGTATCAGAGAATGTCCAAAAACAAGAAAGCAATATATTTAAACAGAAAACACTAAATCTGAAATTAATTAATCTCCTAGCTTCAAAGAGACAACATTCAATATCACATCTGCATTGAGGTCACAGATACTGATATTAGCAGCATACAAATTCTCAAACATATCAACATAGAATATGCAGAGTAATAAACTTTGAACTAGATAATGCATGGCCATATTATAGTTTTCATGCAGGCCAGCTAGATAATATGATGATAAAAACCATTTCCCCAAAATCTATAAGATTAATATGTCTTTCCTAATTATGCTAAGATTTCCAAAAGCTACAAAAACACTACAGGAGGTACTGGTATGGATTCCAAAAAAGAAATGAGTACATTTCTTTTGTTCAGGTAGGATGGAGGAGTTTGTAGCAGGTCAATAATATCACTTGAAGCAATCAGAAAAGATAACATTTTATAGGAATCAGAGAGATGTAGAAACAACAAGGGCCAGAAGGAATAGCATTTCAGAAAGGAGAAATCCTTTTAGAAGTGAGCTAAGGATCTCCAGCTGTTTCTTCCCTGAGAGAATTAGAAAATTTAGGGAGTGGGCCAGAATTAATTGCATACATATGTGAAGCATACTATAGTAGGTTGAACTGTAATTTCCAAAAAAAAAAAAATCAGTTCAAGTCTTAAACCCCAGTTCCTGTGATTGTGACCTTATTTGACAATTGAATACTGCAGATGCAATCAAACTAAGATGAAGTCATACTGGATTAGGGTGGGCCTTAAGCCTAAAGACTGGTGTCTTTATTGGAGACACTGATGTGCACATAGAAGGAAGAAGGCCAAGTGAAGACAGAGCCAGAAATTAGAGTAATGTGACCATAAGACAAAGAATGCCCAGAATTGCCAACAAACACTAGAAACTAGGAAGAGAAATTTTTTTTTTTCCCTGGAGGCTTCATGGGGAACATGGCCCTGCAACATCTTGATTTCAGATTTCTAGCATCAATAACTCTGAGAAAATGAAATTTAGTAGTTTTAAGCAACCTAGTTGTAGGAATTTGTTACAGTAGGCCTAGGCAACTAACAAACATACATATATATGCAAGTATGTTGGTAGGGATTAGATTTCAACCAACAATAGGTTATAATATTTAAGAAAGACCAGCATACGAGTTGAAATTCACAATCATCCCAGTATTTTTCCTGAAGATATTTTCTAAAATATGGCTTTTCTTTTTAAGAAGACATATTTAATCTTACAGTACCTAGAAAAAGATACCAAAAAGAAAAAAAAACAAATAGCCCCATTATAAAGTGGGCAAAAGACATGAACAGACACTTCTCAAAAGAAGACATTTGAGCGGCCAATAGACACATGAAAAAATGCTTAGCCTCACTATCATCAGAGAAAGACAAATCAGAACTACATTGAAATACCACCTAACTCCAGCAAGAACGGCCATCATTAATAAAACAAAAAATAACAGATTCTGGTGAGGATGCTGAGAAAAGGGAACACTTCTACACTGTCGGTGGGCTTGCAAACGAGTTCAACATCTATGGAAAACAGTGAGGCAATTCCTAAAAGAGCTAGAAATTGACCTTCCATACAACCCAGCAATCCCTCTTCTGGGAATATACCCAGAGGAACTTAAATCACTCTACAATAAAGATACCTGCACATCCATGTCTATTGTAGCACTGTTTACAATAGAAAAAACATGGAACCAACCATGCTGCCCATCGAAACTGGACTAGATAAAAAAAAAATGTGGTAAATATACATGATGGAATGTTACACAGTCAAAACAAAGAACAAAATTATGCACTTGGCTGCGACTTGGATGGATTTAGAGTCTATAATACTCAGTGATTTATCACAGAAACAATGAATTGAGTGCCATCTGTTCTCACTAATAAGTGGACCCTGAACATTTACCATGATACTATAAGAAAGGGATTGGCAGTAGCCAGAAACTGTCAGGAGGCGGGGCTCATAACAATAAGGGTAACTGATTTCAAACCAGACAAAATGAGGACCAAAGGTAGGCCCAAACTTGACCTGTATGATGACCACTTGTATACCTAATCTGAATTGTACTCCGCATCTTTAAAATAAAATAAATTGTAAATAGATAAATACAAAGATGTGAATTGCGTTTGTAGGTCCAATCACATAAGTTAGTTCACATGTCTGGTGTACCAAAATATGGCTTAGATCAACAATGTCTAAGGAAAAACAATATTGTTTGTGAGTAGAGAAAATAGAGATAAATTGAAGTTTGGGACTTCCAAAGTGGATGAGATTTATGGAGCAAGATTGGAAAAAAGAGGGAGTCACAAAGAAGGAGACAAACATCTCTAAATAAACGTTTATCTCAGATCCTTGAGAATTGGCAGGCAAGACTCTTGAAGATCTAACAGAGAATAAACACTGGAGAGTTGAGCAGAGATTAAAAACGTCACACTGCACAGGAAACATTGAGGTCAAGCCTAATTAGAGTGAGGAAACCTTGTTAAAAACCCTCAGTTTAATGTTGAGACCCTAACAGCTGTGCATCAGAAATAAAACAAAACTAAACAAAAAACAAATGTAGAATAAGTGTTACATCAGGGAAGTAAAGGCAAAACAGAAAAATAGGAAAGAAAAATTGAAAAACATGCCTCAGCATAATTAAGGTGATCCTCTGGTAATTTAACTGCATGCCAAGGCAAAATATAATACTCCAGAGAAGAAGATTGCATAATCAAATTATTTCTTGAGATATCAGCAACAATGCATGCAGGGAAGAAATATGATCAGATATGTAAAAAGATAGAAAAAAAATGAAGGTTAATGAAGTAATGAAACCGTCTATAAAAGTAGACACGGTTCAAATACAAAATAATTTCAAAATAACTATAGGTAATGCTAAACAAAATAAAAGAAAGCATGGGAAAACTGAGAGATATCTTTTTAAAAGAAAAAGAATTTAGTTTAAAAATTTAATGTATATAAACATATCAAATGGACATTCTATTACTTTGAAAGGCAATATCTGAAATTATGAACTTATTGGATTTTTTTAATATCAGATGAAAAATAATAAGAAAAAGGATTAAGAAATGCAAAGAAACATCAACAGCAAAGATCCAGATTGAAACATAGAGAGAAAATAAGAAAACACTAATCCAAGAATAAGGAATATATGAAATACAATAAAAAGTCTAACATATATGTAATCCAAATCATAGATAATAGGAAAATTAATGGAGATAATTAATATGTAAAAATTAATTACTAAAATATTTTGAAATCTAACAAAATGCCTCAATCTATAGTTTTTTTAAAAGTCAGCAAATAAGCAGGATAATGTGTCTAAAAAATGGAAACATACAATTCTGTAGCTAGCAAAATATTATTTAACAAAGAAAATGAAGTATAAAAATTTGCAGTTATATTAGAAACCTGTATTTTAGAGTATATACGGATATATAGAATATACAGGATTATAATACATATACAGACATACTAGTATACAGAATTATAATACTGTATAATTATATTCGTAACACATGGAAAATAAATTCCATAAATATAACATAAGAGTTGGAGGGAGTAAAATGAGTTAAATTTTTGTATGATTCCTGTATTATTTGGGAAATAGTTAAAATTACTAATTAAAATAATGTATACCATAGTCCCTTAAGTAATCACTTAATAATAATAAAAAAGGCATGAATAAAATATATTATAACAAAAAATAAGGAAGACTTGATTAACCCCAAATATGCAAAAAAAGAAGAAATAAACACAGAACAGATAAGCCAATTTTTTTTTAAAAAGCAAGATAGTGGATTTTACTATGACATTAATTATATTCAGTTTGAGTGACCTATTCTCACTAATTAAAAGTAAAAGATTGTTATAATGTTAAAATACTGTATGCTATTTCAATGAACATTTTAAATATAATAACAGAGAAAAGTTAAAAATAAATACATGAAAAATGTATATTCAAAAACTATCCATAGAAAACTGTTGTGGCCTCATTAATAGGACAAGTATACTTTAGGAAATAAGTGTTATGAAAAATGAAGGGTATTTCATAAAAATAACTACAGGATCAATTCAATAGGAAAATATAAAACTCAAATTTGTTTACATCTAGTAAATGGCCTCAAAATATATAAAACATTAGTTAAAAAAGCAATAGAAAAATCCAAAATTATAGTTGGCAATTTAAAAAGACCTCTTTTGGTAACTGAAAAATAAGTAAACCAAACTGAATACGGATATAAAAGATTTAAATAGGGCCAGGCATGGTGGCTAGCACCTGTAATCCCAGCACTTTGGGAAGCCAAAGCAGGAGGTTTGCTTGAGCCCAGCAGTTACAGACCAGCCTAGTCAACATAGCTAGACCTCATCTCTACAAATCAGTGGGGCATGGTGGCATGCTCCTGTAGTCCCAGCTAACCAGGAGGCTGAGGCAGAAGAATCACCTAAACCCAGGAAGTCAAGGTTGTGGTAAGCTGTGGTCAAGACACTGCACTGCAACCTGGGTGACGGAGTGAGACCCCAACTTAAAAAGAATTTAAATAAGATTGAAAAGTCAATAAGACAAATTAATTTAATTGAAATATATAGACTATTGCATCCAACAACTGCAAAATACACATATTTGTATTCTGAATACACATGGAGTATGTACTATAATATAATATACCCTGGGACATAAATTAAGTCTCTAAAATTGCAAAAAGACAACTGATGTCAAAAAGATGGTAGACTAGGAAGCTTCAGGCCTCCATTCTACAATAGAAACATTTCAAAAAACAACCAGAGACTTTCTAAAATAACTTTATAAAAGTTCTGGAAAACAGTGAAAGGTCTACAGCAACCAACAGAACACCCAATCAAGAAAAGCCACATTCAAAATAGAAGATTTCATGATGTTTATATTCACCCTTGCCTCACCACCTCAACATGGCAGAGAGCAGCTTGATGCAAGTAGCAGACCAGATTCTAATTCCCTCTCTTAAACTAGAGGAAATATAGTGGGCTTTTTTTTCAACATTTAAACCAGTTTAGGGGATGAATGAGAGATTAGTCTCTGTTTTACTTAACTCAGAGCTTAGATGAGAGAACCTGCATAGTTCACATGTAAGTTTAGGAAAAGCTATGGGAAGCAGAGGGTACTACTCAAGAAACCTGCAGGAGGACTTGCATAATCATGTGGCAAGAGATTACAAGAACATACAATTAAACATCTAAAGCCCTAGGAAGAAGCAGGAATGAGAGAGACTTTTGGGGAAATTAGAATATTTTAAAGTAGTCATATTCAAGGGACGGGGGTGGGTTAAAAGAAAAAAACACACATACAGGCCCAGAAATAAAAGCAGAGTCTCAAATGAGTATTTTTACACCGTGTTCATAGAAACATTATTCACAAAAAACAAAAATGGAACTCCCATATGCCTATCAACAGATGATTGGATAAAAAATAATAGCATATTCATACAATGGAATATTCTTAAACCGTATAAAGGAAAGACACTCTGACACTTGCTACAACATGGATGAAACTTAAAGACATGAGGCAAAGTAAAATAAACCAGACACTAAAGGACAAATACTGAATAATTCTATTTATATGAAGTACCTGAAGTTGTCAAGCTCATAAAGCCAGAAAACAGAATGGTGTTACCAGGAGCTAGAAATGAAGTAATTGATTAATGAGTATAGTGTTTCAGTTTGGGAAGATGAAAATGTTCTGGAGATAGATGGAGGTGATGGCTACATAGCAATGTGAATTTACTTAATGTAATTTAACTGCACACTTAAAAATGGATAACAAGGTTAATTTTGTGTTATATGTACTTTAAAACAACAAAAAACAATTGCAGATTTTATGTACAGTGTATGACTAAATAAGAATTCAATAACAAAAAGTAACTGAAAAGTGTACACATGTGTGTAAACTAAGCAGCACAATTCTAATCAACTGATAGGTCATGAATAAATCAGTGTAAAATTTAAAATATTTTAAACTGAATGATTATGAAGGTATATCACAATGTGTGAGATGCAGCAAAAGCTGGGAGATTTTTATAGTTTGAAATGCATACATTAAAAAGAGAAAAATAAAGTTAATTATTTATTTCCAATTCAAGAAGGGAGAGAAAGTACAACAAGTAAAACTTAAGAAAAATAGAGGAAAAAGCAACGTAAATATAATTCCATAAATAGAAAACAGATATACAATAAAGAAATTCAGCAAAACTAAATATTCTTTTACAAACTTGAGAAACCCATAGCAAGATTGGTCAAGGAATAGAGAATGCAGAAATTACCAATATAGAAAATGGAAAAGAATTCATCTTTAGGACTTTGCATGCATTAGAGGAAAAGAGTACCTTATATGCAACTTTGTGCTAATAAAGTTGACATATTAAGTGACTTGGAAAAATATTTTGAAAGACATCATTTGTTAAACACTGATACAAAAGAAAAAGAAAATCTACATAGTACGATAATTTATTAAAGCAATTGAATCTGCAGTTTAAAATCTTGCCAGAAAGAAAATTCTTTTTTTTCATGTATGGAAGATTGGCTTTATTACTTTTCTTGTTTTAAAAAATATTTTATTTTAAAATTATGGGGTACAATTCAGGGCTAGGTATTCAAATATTCATTGTGGAGGTACCCTTGTTGATGAGGTGTGTCCCCCTTTCCCAGGCAGATCCCCACTACTGTCAATGCCACCTCCCTGCCCCCCCACACCCCTGCAGTTTCCTGCTACTGTCAATCCTTTTCTTATATTATTATGATAGTTGTTCAAGGTCTGCTTATGAGTGAGAACATGTGATACTCAGTTCTTTGTTTCTGTGAAAGATCACTCAGTAATATAAACTCTAAGTCAATCCAGGTTGCTGTAAAGTTCATGATTTTATTATTTTTTATGGCTGCATAATGTTCCGTTGTGCATATGTACCACATTTTTTAATCCAGTCCTCTTTTGATGGGCAGCACGGTTGGTTCCATGTTCTTGCTATTGTGAATAATACTGCAATGAACATACATATGCAGCTATCTTTTTTTATAGAGTGATTTGAGTTCTTCCGGGTATATTCCCAGTAGGGGGGATTGCAGGGTCATATGGAAGGTCAATTTTTAGAACTTTTAGGAATCTCCACACTGTTTTTTACAGAGGCTGTACTAGTTTATACTCCCACCAACAGTGTGGAAGTGTTCCCTTTTCACCACATCCTCTCCAGCATCTGTTATTTTTTGCGTTATTGATGATGGTCATTCTGACTGGAGTTAGGTGGTTTCAGTGTAGTTTTAATTTGCATTTCTGTGATGATTAGCAAGACTGAACATTTTTTCATGTATCTGTTGGCTGCTCATATGTCTTCTTTTGGGAACTGTCTATGCATATCTTTTGCCCACTTTGTAATGGGGCTGTGTGTTTTTTTCTTTTCAGCACATTTGAATTCCTGGTAGATCCTAGATGTTAGTCCTTTGTCAGACATAGAGTTGGCAAATATTTTTTCCCAGTCTGTGGGCTGTCTCCCTGCTCTCTTGATGGTTTCTTTGACTTTGCAGAAGCTTGTCAGTTTGATGAGGTCCCACTTGTGTATATTATCTCTTATGGCATGGGCACTTGGGGTTTTCATCAGGAATTGGTTGCCGCTTCCATTTTCATAAGAGTGTGTCCTGCATTTTCTAACGTTCTTATCGTTTGACGTTTTATGTTTAGATCTCTGATCCATTTAGAGTTGATTTTTGTGTATGGGGACAGAAAGAGGTCCTGTTTTAATCTTCTGCATGGGGTCAGCCAGTCTTCCCAGAACCATTTACTGAATAGGTTCTTGTCTCCCCAGTGATTGGTGGTGGAGTCTTTGTTGAAGATGAGTTGGTTGAGAAAATTAGATTTTGCTTCTGGAATCTCAATTCTATTCCATTAGTCTATATGCCTATTCTTGTGCCAATATCAGGATCTTTTGATTATTGTAGCTTTATAATAAAGTTTAAAGTCTAGGAATATGATACCTCCTGCTTTGTTTTGTTTGTTTGTTTGTTTGTTTGTTTTGCTGAGGATTGTTTTGGATTTTCGTGGTCATTTATGTTTCCATATCAATTCCTATATTTTTGTTTCTAGGTCTGAGAAGAATGTTGCTGGTAATTTGATGGGTATTGTGTTAAATCTGTAGATTGCCTTAGGTAGAATGGATATCTTAACAATGTTGATTCTTCCAATTCATGAGCAAGGAATAATTTTTCACTTGTTTGTGTCATCTTTGAGCAGTGTTTTGTAGTTTTTATTGTAAAAATGTTTCATGTCTCTGGTTAAGAAGATGCCAGGGTATTTCATTTTCTTTTGTGGCTATTGTGAATGGAATTGTGCTTTTTATTTGAGTTTATGCTTGTTTATTATTAGTGTATAGAAATGTGATTGTCTTTTGCACATTTATTTTATACCATGAGACTTTGCCAAAGTTCTTTATTAATGCAATGAAGTTTTTGACGTATTCTCTTGAGTTTTCAAGGTATAGGATCATGTCTTCTATAAAGAGGGATAACTTGATTTCCACTTTTCCTATTTGGATACCACTGATTGCCTTTCTTCTCCGATTGCTCTAGTTAGGACTTCCAAAAGTATGTTGAACAGGAGGGGTGAGAGTGGGCATCCTGGTCTTGTTCCAGTTTTCAGCGGAAATGGTTCAAATTTTTGTCTGTTTAGCAGTATGCTGGTGTGAATGGCTTTTACTATTTTGAGGTATGGTCCATCTATGCCTAGATGTTCTAGGGGTTTTATCAAGAAGGGGTGCTGGATTTTATCAAAAGTTTTTCTGCATCTAATGATATAATCATGTTGTTTTTATTTTAACATCTGCTGATTATTTAAATATGTTTATGGTCTTACTAATGTTGAACCAGCATTGCATCCCAGGGATGAAGCCTACTTGGTCATGGTGGATGATTTTTGAGATGTGTTGTTGAAACTGTTTTCCTAGGATCTTGTTGAGAATTTTAGCATGTATGTTCATCAAGGATATTGGCCTGTATCTCTCTTTCTTTGTTGCATCTTTACCTGGCTTGGGTATCCATGTAATGTTAGCTTCATAAAATGATTTGGGAAGAGTTTCATCTTTCTCAATTGCCTGGAATACTTTCAATAGGATTGGTATCAGTTCTTCTTTGTATTGTTTTATAGAATTGTGGTGGAAAATCATCTGGTCCAGGGTGTTTATTTTTCTGTAGGAAATTTTCTTATGACGTAGTCAATTTCCTGGATTACTATTGGTCTATTTAGGGTCTCAATTTCTTCTTGTTTCAACCTGGTGAGGTTGTGTGATGTCAGAAAGTCCTCTATTTTCCTTAAGTTTTCAAGTTCATTTCCATACAAGTGTACATAGCAATCTCTGATAATCTTTTGTATTTCTTCAGGGTCAGTGTGACTTCATCTTTTTTGTTTTTGATTGAGTGTATCTGGACTTTTTCTCTCTTTTTCTTGGTCAGCCTAGCTAAGGGACCACCAATCTAGTTTACCCTTTCAAAAAACCAGCTTTTTGTTTCATTGTTGTTCTGTATTATCTTTTTGTCTTCTATATCCCGAATTTGGGCCTTTATTTTGGTGATCTGAATTTCTCTGCTAAAGTTAGGGCTTTGGTGCTCTTGCTTTTCCAGTTTCCTTAGGTGTCTTGTTAGGCTGTTAACTTGTGATCTTTCCATTTTCTTCATATGTGTTTGTAGAGATATGAATTCCCCTCTTACTACTGCTTCCATGGCATCCCAGAGGTTTTGGTAAATATTTCTTCATTTACATTTTTTTCCAGGTATCTTTTAATCTCTGTTTTGATTTCCTTGTTACCCAAGAGTGCTTAGCATCATGCTGTTTAGTGTCCATGTCTTTGTGGGTTTTGGGGGAACTTTCTTGGTGTTGATATTTATTTTTATTCCACTGTGATCTGAGAAGGTGCATGGCAAAATTTCAATCTTATGAAATTTGTTTATACTTGATTTATGGCCAAGGATTTGGTCAATCTTAGAGTATATTCCATGTGGTGATGAGTAGAATGTAAATTATATGATTGTTGGGTGGAGTGTTCTGTAGGTATCAATTAGGTACATTTAGTCAAGAGTCACATTGAGTTTCTGGATCTCCTTGCTGATCTTTTGTTTTGATGATCTGTCTAGGGTTGTGAGTGGGGTATTAAAGTCCCCACAAATGATAGTGTTAGAGTCCATATCTTTTTTAAGTTTGGTTAGAAGCTGCTTTATGAAAGTTGGTGCTCCTGTGTTGGTTGCATATATGTTTACAAAGGGTATTTCTTGTTGATGAATTGAACCTTTTATCATGATATTGTGACTTTCGGTATATTTTTAAATTTTTGATAGCTTAAAAGATATTTTGTCTGATATTAAGATTGAAACTCGTGCTTTTTTGTGTGTTCCCTTTGCCTGAAATTTTGATTCCCATCCTCTTACTTTGAGTCTGTGAGTGTGCTTTCTGGTGAGATGAGTCTCTTGGAGACAATACATTGTTGCCTCATGACATTTTATCCATTTTGCTATTCTATGTCTTCTCAGTGGTGCATTTAGTCCATTCACATTGAGGCTAATTATTGAAATGTGAGAGTTCATCCCTATCATGAGTTCTTATAGAGTTTTTGTTGTTTCTGTTTGTTTGTTGTCTTTATTTTGATTTTTGTGTTGATTCATGTGTGTTTTTAATCTTTTTCCTGTACTCTTGTGAAGAATGTTGTCATTCTTTTTTCCATTTCTTCTGTGTTTAACACTTTCTTAAGTGTGTTTTGCAGAGCTGGTCCAGAGGCTGTGTAAATTCTTAGGGATTGGATGTCTGGGAAATATTTTAATTCTTCCTCACTGATGCAGTTTGGCTTAGCTTGCTTGGTTGAAATTGTTTATCTTTGAGAACTTTGAAGATTGGGCTCCAAGCTCTCCTAGCCTGAAACGTTTCTGTAGATAAATCTGCTGTTATTCTATATGGTCTTCCCCAGTAGGTACTCTGACCTTTTTCTCTTGCTGCCTTTAGGATTTTTTATTTCATACCTACTTTGTTTAGGAGGATGACTGTGTGTCCAGGAGTTGTTCTTCTCATTTGTTGTCTTGCAGAGGTTCTCTGAATCTCTTGTGTTTGAATGGTCACATCACTGATGAGATGAGGGAAGTTTTCTTGAATAATTTCATGGAATATTTGTTCCAGGGTTGTCTCTATCTCTCTTTCTGCCTCAGGAAGTCCAATTACTCTTAGGTTTGGCTTTCTGAAATAATCACTCATCTCTTGAAGGTGTTGTTCTATCTTTTCAAGCTTCCTGTCTATGTTTTTGACAGTTTAGGTTAGTTCCATATTTTGGTCCTCAAGCTCTGAGATTCTTTCTTCTACTTGGCTGATTCTGCTTTCCGTGCTTATCAGTTTGTTATTTATTTCAATCACAGTATTATTTACTGTTGCTATCTCAGTTATCAACTCCTTCATATTTTCCTTTTGTCTCTCCTCAATTCTGTTTATTCTCTCTATTAATGTCTTCATATCTGGGTTTGTAGTTTGAGACCAGTCATTCTGGGGGCTCTTCATTTTTTGCATTGTGTAGTCTGTTTTCTCAGTGTCTGGCTTCACAGGGGTCTGTGTGAGATCTATATTCTTCTTTTGGTTTTTCTTCATTTTTGTAGATCCCCCCACATACTTTTTTCCCTCTTCTTTAATTCTGTTGTTCAGTGATGGCAGGGTTGCTTTTACTTCTGTTTGCTCAGTCTCCTATTCTTCCTTATGTGGATCCTCTGACTTTGTTCAATTCTTAAGCTGGACTGTGGTTTGTGGGCTGTAGTTTTTGCAGTTTTGAGATTTAATTGAGGGGGAAGCTGTGATTCAAAATTTATCTGCAGATTCCAGTATCCACCAACAGGTGTATGGGCACTCTGGATTCCACTTCTCACTGCCTTATAATCTGTCCATGCAGTGGGGGTATATGTTTGCTCCCTGGAAGCAAAATGAGGCAAGAAAAAGGGAAAGAATGGAAAAAGGAAGGGGGGCAAGAGGAAGGTTGATAGAGTGAAGAGTGAGTGGGGAAATAGACAGATGTACCAACTTAGGTCCCAAGTTGGAAGCTGGGTGGAGCTAGGCAGAACTGGGCATGGCAATGCAGGTCTCTTCTTGATCCTGGGACAGAGAAAATGGCTGAAGTTGGTGTTTCCTCACTGGGTAGGGGGCTCCTCTCTCTCCACTGATCAGATCCAGAGTTCCAACTGATTCCCTATATTGGTGACGCTGTGGGCCATGCACCACGTGATGAGAATCAGCTGGATTCAGCAGCCTCTTCTCAGGAGAGTCCCGCCAATGATCTTGCATGCCCCCAACTGCAGGATGGTAGAGGCTTGCAGTCAACCTCAGAGGGGTCCCTGGGTACATGAATCCAAGTCTCCCCTCAGACGGACTTTCACTCTCCCATCAGCACATGCCTACTCATACAGAAAATCTTTATGGACACTTGCTTTTGCAAAGACTCTCACAGTCCAACCTGTCTAGTTGCCATCTTAAGTTTCACCCCCAAAGAAAATTCTAATTCTGAATAGGTTCACTGGTAAATTCTTCCAAACACTTATGAAAAAAAAAATAATGCTATTCTTGCATGAATTCTTACAGAAGAGAGAATGAAAAATGGAAACACTTTCCAACTCTTTGTATGAGGCTGGCATACCATATTATAACTTGACTAGGATATAGCAAGAATGAAAGCCCTTGACCATATTAAACTTAGATGCAGATGTTTCAACAAAATATTAGCATTCTATATACAAGGCATACTAAATTATGACCAAGTGGAATCTATTCAAAAAATGCAAGTTGGTTTTACAGTTGAAAATCAATCAATATAATTCTACACATTAACATAAAAAGGGAGGAAAATATGATTATCTCAATAGATATGGACAAAATACTGATAACATTCAATGCCATTCATGATAAAACTCTCAGAATATTAGGAAAAGAATGAAGCGTTTTTAATATAATAAATAATGTCCACTAAAATGTATAGGTATTATCCATTTTAATGGTAAAGTATTAAACACTTACCCCTGAGATTGCTACTAATCAATGATGTCTACTATTATCATTTCGATTTTTTATTGGCTGGAGGTTGTAGCTAATGCAATAAGACATTGAAAAAATTAAAAAAGAATCACAGAGATCTTGTCAGTGTAATTATAAAATCTAAAAAAATCTAGAAACTATTAGAATTAATAAAATAATTTAGCCAAGTTGATGAATACAAGATCTACATAAAATGTCAGTTTTCCCATATACTGGCACCAAAGCTTAGAAATTTTAAATATAACACCATTTAAAACACTATTAAAATATTAAATATTTCACAAATATTTCTAAAGTAAGGTATGCAAGACTTCTGCACTGAAAACTACAATATATCACTGAGAAAAACTGATAACAACTTGAATAAATTCAAGGTCATGGATAAGAAGACTTCATATTGTTATTATGTCGGTTATTCAAAAATTGATCCATAGATTACAATCAAAACCCTAAAAGGCTTTTTGTTGTGTTCAATGAGATGATTTTAACATTAGTTTGGAAATACAAATGGAAGAGAATAGCCAAGACATTCTGAAAGAAGAGCAAAAGTGGAGGGTTTTTTTATTATCAGAGTTGTGATCTCTTGTAGAAACAAGAAAGTGTGATATTGACACAAGAATAGAAAATAGACCAATGAACCAGCTAAGAGAGTCCATAAACAGACACACACCTATGTCAACCACCTAGTAGATGATAATGTTGAAACCACATATCACTGTGGAAAATATGGTGTTTCAGTAAACGAAATTAGGTCAATTTGATGTTCATTTTTGGGATGAATTTTTTCAATTACATATCATTTTTATAAGGCCAAATAAACAGAAGACCTAAATATCAAACGTAAAACAACAGAACATAAACAGAGAAGTATAAAAACATATTTATGACCTTGGAGTAGATATATAGTTTCATACAAAACACTAAGATTACTGATCATCAAGAAAAAATTGGTAGATTGACCTATATTATAATAAATTTTCTGTTCATCAAAACATACCAATAAAAGAGTGAACGGGTAACCAACAAAGTGGAAGAAAGTATTCACAAAATATATCTCCTCCCCAAAAATTTAGATCCAGAATATATAAAACACTATATTCAAATAAATAGTAAAAGATAGACTATCCTATTTCAAAGTGGGCAAAAGATTTTAACAAGTGCCTCACAGAAATGATATTTAGATTGGCATTAGTTGTTGAGCTTCATTAGCCATCAAGAGAAATCCAAATTAAAATTAAGGTGATATTTGTTAAAAGATACAAAATTACAGGTAGATAGGAGGAACAAGTTCTGTAACACTGTATGATGACTACAATTAACAATAATCGTATATAATTTCAAATAGAAGGAAGATATTTAATGTTTGCAATGCAAAGAAATGATAAATGCTTGAGATGATACATATGTGAATTACTCTGATCTGTTATAGACTATGTGTATCAAAACATTACTATGTACCCCATAAATATGCACAATTATTATGTGACAATTAAAAAATAAAAATAGTAGCCCTCACTTAAAAAAATTGATACCACTACACACCCACCCTTCAGAATGGCTATATTGTAAAAGAGCAAAGGTACTGTTATAAGCATTCCTATTCCTCTCATTTGGTAGGAAGGCATAATTTGTCTGTTGGGTTTATAATTACTTATATAATTTCTACCTCAAAAGGTATGCATATGTTCAAGTTATTATAAACTGCCAAACTTTCTTCCAAAGTGTTTATACCAATTTACCTTCCCACAAATAGTTTCAGCAGTTCTCCAACCTTGTATTTATCAATGTTATTCATAATAAGCAAAGAGCACATCAATAAATTATGGTATAGTCGCTATTGGCATACAGCAGTACTACTGTTTTGTGTGTGTTGATTTTATATCCTGAAACTTTACTGAATTCATGTGTCAATCCAGGAGTCTTTTGGAGAAATATGTCAGGTTCTCTAGCTATAAAATCATATCATTGGCATACAGATATAGTTTGATCTCTTCTTTTCTAACTTGTATACTATTTATTTTAATTTTTTATTATATTTTAAATTTTTTATTTTGAAGATGGGGGATACAATTCAGGGTTAGGTATACAAATGTTCATTATGCAGGTACCCTTGCTGCTGATGTGTGCCTGCCTGCAGCAGTTTCTCACTACTGCCAATCCTGCTGCCCCTCTACCAGCAGTTTCCAACTAATGCCAATCCATTTTTTATAGTTTTATGACAATTGTTCAAGGTCCTCTTATGAGTGAGACTATGTAGTACTCAGTTCTGTTTCTGTGATAGATCACTCAGTATTATAGACTCTAAGTCCATCTAAGTTGTCCAAGTTGCTGTGAAGTTCATAATTTTGTCCTTCTCTATGGCTATGTAATATCCTATTGTGTATATGTACCACTTTTTTTATACAGTTTTCTTTTCATGTGCAGCAAGGTGAATTGTAAATAATGCTGCAGTAAACATGCAGGTGCAGGTATCTTTTCCATAGAGTGATTTGAGTTCCTCTGGTAGATCTTTTAGGAATTGCCACACTGTTTTCCACAAAGGTTGTACCAAGTTTATACTCCCACCAAGAGTGTAGAAGTGCTTCCTTTCCCCTGCATCCTCCCCAGCATCTATTTTTTTTTTGGAGTCATTTATGATGGCCTTCCAGACGGAAGTTAAGTGGTATCTCAGTGTGGTTTTAGTTTGTATTTCTTTGATGACTAGTGAAGCTGAGCATTTCTCACGTATCTGTTGGTTGCTCGTATGTCTTCTTTGAGAAATGTCTATTCATATCTTTTGCCCACTTTGTAATGGGGCTGTGTGTTTTCTTCTTTTCAGCATGCTTGGATTCCTCATAGATCCTAGATGTTAGGCCTTTGTCAGATATACATTTGGCAAATATTTTTTTCCCAGACTGTGGGCTGCCTTCCTGCTCTCTTGGTGGTATCTTTGACTTTGCAGAAGCTTGTCAGTTTGATGAGGTCCCAATTGTCTATCTTATCTCTTATGGCATGGGCACTTGGGGTTTTGATCAGGAATTGGTTGCCACTTCTAATTTTCATAAGAGTGTCTCCAGCATTTTCTAAGGTTCTTATAGTTTGTGGTTTCACATTTAGGTATTTGATTCATGTAGAGTTGGTTTTTGTGTGTGGTGATAAGTAGGGGTCTTGTTTTAATCTTGTGCTTGTGGTCAGTCAGTAGTCCCAGCACCCATTTACTGAATAGGTTCTCCTCTCCATAGTGGTTGACGGAGGAGGCTTTGTCAAAGATGAGTTGGTTGAGAAATTGGGGTTTTGCTTCTGGAATCTCTATCCTGTTTTATTGACCCATATGACTGTTCTTGTACCAATACCAGGCTGTTTTGATTGTTGTAATTTTATAATAAAGTTTAAAGTCTGGAAGTATAATACCACCCCCTTTTTTTCCTAGAGATTGTTTTGGCTATTTGTGATTGTTTAGTTTTCCATATGAATTCTTGTCTTGTCTTGTCGTTTCCAGGTCTGAGAAGAATGCTGCTGGTAATTTAATGGTTATTGTGTTAAATTGGTTGCCTTGAGTAAGAACACCAAAGAAAGCAAGAGTTGTGGTCTTAATAAGAAAAAATACCCTTTAAGCTACCAAAAGTTTAGAAAGATATAGAAGGTCACTACATAATGATAAAATGTTCCATTCATCAACAAGAAATATCCATCCTAAACATATATGCAACCAACATAGGAGTAGCAACTATATAAAGCAGCTTATGGGTAAACTTAAAAAAGATATCGACTCAAACATGATCATAGCTGGGGATTTAAACATCCCACTAACAACCCTAGATAGAACATCAAGACAAAAAGTCAACAAGGAGATCAGGAACCTCAATGTGATGCTTGACCAAATGGACTTAATTGATACCTGCAGAACACTCCACCCAACAACCATGGAATATACATTCTGCTCATCACCATATGGAACATACTCTAAGATCGACCACATCTTCAGTCATAAAGCAAACATAAACAAATTTCATAAGATTGAAATACTGCCATGCACTTTCTCAGACCACAGTATAATAAAAATAAATATCAACATCAACAAAGTTCCCCCAAAACCCTCAACAACGTGGACACTAAACAGTATGATGCTGAAAAACTCCTGGGACAACACGGAAATCAAAACAGAAATTAAAATATTCCTGGAAGAAAATGAAAATGAAGAAACATCTTACCAAAATCTCTGGGATGCCATGAAAACAATACTAACAGGGGAATTCATCTTTCTCTATGAATGCACATAAAGAAAATGGAAAGATCACAAGTTAACAGGCTAACAAATCACCTAAGGAAGCTGGAAAAGCAGGTCCACCAATACCCTAACTTCAGCAGAAGAATTCAGACCACCAAAATAAGAGCCTAAATTCAAAACATAGAAGACAGAAATATAATACAAAAAATCAACAAAACAAAAAGACTGGTTATTCATTTATTTATTTGCATATTTATTTGTTTATTTGTTTGTTTGTTTATTGAGTCAGAGTCTTACTCTTGTAACCCTAGCTGGAGTACAGTGGCATGCTCATGACCACCACAGCTTCTACCTGCTGGACTCAGGTGATCCTTCCACCTCAGCCTTCCAAGTAGCTGGAACTACAGGTGCATGCCACCATGCTTGACTAGTAATTTTTTTGTGTGTGTGTGATTTATTGTAGAGACGAGGTCTGGCCAAGTAGCCCAGGTCTCAGACCCTCGAGTTCAGGCAATCCTCTAGCCTCAGCCTCCTAAAGTGCTGGGATTACAGGCTGAGCCACTGTGCCTGGCCAAAAGCTGGTTCCTTAAAATGATAAACAAGATTGATGGACCCCCCTAGCTAGACTGAGCAAGAAAAGGAGAGATAAAGCCCAAATATTTATTTGCTTGTTTGTTTATTTATTATTTTGCCTCATTGCTCTGGTTAAGACTTCTAATACTATGTTGAATTGTAGTGGTGAAAGTAAGCATCCTTGCCTTGCTCCAGTTCTGATGGGAAATGTGTTCAACTTTTCTCCATTCAGGATGACATTGGCTGTGGGTTTGTTGTATACAGCTTTCATTATTTTGAGAAATGTTATCACTATGCCTATTTTGCTGAGGATTTTATCATGAAGTGATGCTTAATTTTATCAAATGCTTTTTTTGCACCTATTAGAATGATCACATGATTTTTGTTTTTAATTCTGCTTATGTAGTGGATCACATTGACTTGCATATGTTGAACTACCCTGGCATCCCTTGGATAAAATCCATATGGTGGTGGTGCATTATTATTTTTATGTGCTGTTGAATTTGGTTTGCTAATATTTTGTTGAGGATTTTTGTGTCTATGTTCATAAGGGATATTGTTCTGCAGTTTTCTTTTTCGGTTGTGCCTTTTCCTGGCTTTGGTATCAGAGTGATACTGGCCTTGTAGACTAGGTTAGGGAGGATTTTCTTCTCTTCAGTCTTGTGGGATAGCTTCAGTAAAATTAGTACCATTTCTTCTTTGAAGGTGTGGTAGAATTCAGCTGTGAGTCCAACGGGTCTTAGACTTTTTGTGTGGTTGTTGGGAGATTTCTAATTACTGTTGCAATCTAACTACTCATTATTGCTCTTTTCAGGGTTTGCATTTCCTTCAGATTCAAGGTTGAGGAGGTTATGTGTTTCCAAGAATTTATCCATTTCCTCTAGATTGTCAAGTTTGTTTGCCTAGAGGTATTCATAATAGTCTCAAATGATCTTTTGAATTTCCATCATTTTGTTGTTATGTCTACTTTTTCATTTCTAATTGAGATAATTTAAATCTTCCCTCTTGGTTTCTTAATTAATCTAGCTAGTGATCTATTAATTTTGTTTATCTTTTCACAGAACCAACTTTTTGTTTCATTGATCCTTTATTTTTTTAAATTTCAATTTCATTTAGTTCTGCTCTGATCTTTGCTATATCTTTTCTTCTGCTAGCTTTAGGTTTGTCTTTTTCATGATATTCTAGTTCCTTGAGGTGCGATGTTTGGTTGTTGATATGTGATCTTTCAGTCTCATTAATGTAGGCCTTAAGCACTATAAATTTTCCTATGAGAACCATTTTGCCTGTGTCCCAGGGGTTTTGATAACTTGTTTCATTGTTGTCATTATTTTGGAGAAATTTTTAAATTTCTATCCTGATTTAATTGTTGACTCAAGTATCATTCAGGAGCAAATTATTTAACTTTCATGTCTTTGGGTTTATGAGTTATTCTTGGATTTAATTTTGAGTTTTTTTCCCACTGTGGTCTGACATGGTGCCTGATATGATTTTGCTTTTTTTGAATTTATTGAGACCTGATGTGTGGCATATCATATGGTCTATCTTGGAGAATGCTCCTAAAAGGGACCAAGTTGAGAATCAGATCAAGAACTCAATTCCATTTACAATAGCAGTCAAACAGCTAAAATACTCAGGAATATATTTAACCAAGGAGGTGAAAAATTTCTACAAGGAAAACTGCAAAACTCTGATGAAAGAAATTGCAGAGGGCACAAAAAATAGAGAAACAAACCTTGCTCATGGATTAGAAGAATCAACATTATTAAAATTGCCATATTACTTAAAGATATCTGCATATTCAATGCAATCCCTATCAAACTACCAATGTATTTTTTCAGAGAATTAAAAGAAAACAACCCTAAAATTCATACAGAACTAAATAAGATCCAAATTAGCCAAAGGAATCCTAAGTAAAAAGAACAAATCCAAAGACATCATATTACCTGACTTCAAATTAGACTGCAAGACTGTATGTAGTACTGGTACTAGACACATGGATCAATGGAACAAAATAGATAATCTAGAAATAAATCCAAATATCTACAACCATCTAACCTTTGGCAAAGCAGATAAAAACATGTATGGAGAAATGACAGTCTATGTAACAAATGGTTCTGGGAAAATTGGAAAGCTACATGCAGATAAATGAAACTCTTCACACATACAAAAATTAACTCAAAATGGATTAAAGTCTTAATTGTCAGACCTGAAACCATAAGAGTCCTAAAAGCTAGAAAAAACTCTTATAGACATTGGCCTAGGCAAAAAAATTATGGCTAAAACCACAAAAGCAAATACAACTGAAACAGAAATAAATAAGAAGGACTTAATTAAACTAAAAAGCTTTTGCACTTTAAAAGAAATAATCAACAGAGAAAATAGGAAACCTACAGCGTGGGTGAAGGTATTCATAAACTATGCATCTGGCAAAGGACTAATATCCAGAATCTACAAAGAACTCAAACCAATCAGCAAGAAAAGGGCAAATAACCCCATTAAAAAGTAGGCAAATGATATGAACAGACATTTCTCAAAAGAAGATATACAAATGGCCAACAACATATGAAAAAATGTCCAACATCACTAATCATCAGGGAAATGAAATTAAAACCATAATGAAATACCACCTTACTGCAGTCAGAATGACCATTATTAAAAAATTTAAAAACAATAGATGCTAGTGTGAATGTAGAGAAAAGGGAACACTTAAACACAGTTGGCGAGAGTATAAATTAGTAGAACTTCTATGGAAGGTGGTATGGAGATTACGCAAAGAACTAAAAGTAGATCTACCATTTGATCCAGTAATTTCACTACTAGTTATCTATCCTAAGGAACAGAGGTTGTGATATTTAAAAGATACCAGCACTTGCATGTTCATCCCAGCACAATTCACAATTATAAAGTTGTGGATTCAGCCTAAATGCCCATTAGCTCATCAGTGGATAATCAAAATATGGTATATATATACCATGGAATACTACACAGCCATAAAAAGAATGAAATCATGTCCTGTGCAGCAGTATAGATGGAACTAGAGATCAGCATCCTAAGTGAACTGACTCAGAAACAGAAATCCAAACACTGCATTTTCTCACTCATATGTGGGAACTAAATGGTCACAAAGATGGAAATAATAGACACTGGGACACCAATAAGAGGGCAAGGTTGAGGGGTGTTAGAGTTCAGAAACTACAAGGCACGATGTTCACTATCAGGGGAATGGGCCACCTGAGACCCAAATCTCACCACTACACAATATGTCCATGTAACAAATACGCATGTAATCTAAGATTTAAAAATATATATAAATAAATAAATAATGGTATGTACTTTAAATGCAATGTATAAAGTTAGGAGAATGAACAAATTGCTTCTTTACACAAAAATATGATTGAATCTTGTAAACATAATATTGTGTGACAGAATCCAGGCACAAAATGACATATGGTATTATTTCATTTACCTAAAGTTTCAAAAAACTCATCTGTGGTCTTACAAGTCAAATTAGTGGCTACTTTGATGATGGGGAACAAAGGTAGGTAGTGACCAATGGTACAAATTTTGGTAGGTACAAAGAAGGATAGGAAAGACTAGAACAGTACTGACAAAAATTAGCACGTGGGCACAGGCTTTGATGTCACAGAGGAAAGAGCTCAGGCTTCAGGTTGATAGCAAAGTGGATCTATATCTTAACTTTGCTACTAGTTGGTTAATCCTGAGCAAGTTAGTTAAGTCTCTAATGTTCAGGTTTTCAGTTAAAAGCACAGAAATGACAATCCCTACTTTACATTGACTTTTGTGAACATTAGGAGACATTAGAGAAAATTTGTAGAAATAACTTAGTTTCATTGTTGTTATATGATAAATTCTCAAAAATGGTAGCAGTTATTATTTTTTGTAACAGAAATTAATATGCCACACAGAGTGCAGTAGTATAAATGTGACCCTAGTTGGAGTAAATAGCTTGTTCTATAGAAGAAAGAAGTATCTGGACAAACTGTGATTAGAATGTAAAAAACAGGGATAAAACTTGGTACTGTAGGCATTAGGAAGCCATTGTAGATTCTTAAGCATAAGAACAACAAAATTTATTGTTGTGTTTTATAGCAAGATTGTTCTGGCAAGGAATATACAAAGGAGATTGGAAGGAGAACAATGACTTTTAAAGAAACTAGCATAGGTTAAAGATAATGGGTCATAAGTCTAGAATTATGGCAAGGAGAACACAGTGACAGGATAAGTATATATTTGGAGAAAAAATCAACAGAAATTCTTGAAAAATTTGTTTCAAAAGATGAGAGAGATTAAAACGTTCAAGGTGATTATATGTTTCCTATCTTGGTATAATGGTTGTTTCATTTATTAAAAAGGTAGAAAATGATAGGTAATTTTGGGAAAAAATGTTAATTTCATTTTTGATCATATGACATTTGAAGTGATTAACGAAGAGTAGGTTTTCAACAGCAGTGAACAGAAACATTTTCCACATACCTCCTTTATGTATGCGTGTGTCTTATTTTTCTATGTTTTGCCTCCTGCCAAGCACTTACTATTATTTTCCGTAGCTTTTACTCCAGGGTTTCTTGCTTAAGATTACTTGGAAGGTCAGGCTGTATAAGTTTGAAACTTTTTGGGTTTGGAAATTAGATCTGAATTAACATGAGGAACTACTTAGAGGAAGCCCCAAAGACTGCCTATTTGAGCCCCGTCATCCAGCTCCTGCAGAGCAGATCTTTACCTCAACTCCCCAGATGGTGTCAAGACTTGGATTCCTCTGTCCCACTTCACATTTACTTTGAATAAAGAAAGCTGCTTCCAGTACCAGATTTTACAGTCCGATACCACAATCATGAATGTTTTACCTATTAGTCACTACCAAGGTGTACTTTATTTAAATTTGTTCATGGAGACTGGCTCTAAGTAATATGATACAATAAAACATGATGAGGTAAATAAATGAATTATATTCTTTTCACATACCAAAGAATTATTCTTGGTGAAAATACTGAGTTTCAGAGACTATGAAAATATCTTTCTTTCTGTGCAAATTGAAGAAAATCTAAATTTTTCATAAGAATGTCACTGAAACAATAAAGTTTGTTGATACCAGGAATTAATCCAGCATTTCTCTTGCAATTATGATGTGCTATGTGCTATTCCAGAAGGTTAAATTACAAAAATAGCTATTTCCAGTTGAAAAAGTCCTTCAACTATCCCATGGAATGAGATTCCCTGTTGACAAAAGAAAACCACTATTGACACACAAAGAGAACCTTATCTCTTGTAATATACACATAGTATAAGGTATCTACATACTCATGCACCACTTGGGATTTTGACTAGTCAAGTTAGGCATGCTTACATCTCAGCAAGCATTGGCAGACACAGTCATTAAAATTAGCTTGGGAAGATGTTTTTCCCTTGTCTCTTAGTGAGATTTTCCACTCTATTGATGCATTGGAAACAATTCTTGTGCTCTCCAATCCAATTGCTTTTACCTAATCCGTTTTCACCACCAGAGACCACTGATTATCTGTGGCCTAAAACTATTATGTTTCCCCTGGAGGCTCAAGACTCTTTATCAAATTACTTTAAATTGTTTACTTTTTATCCTAGTATAAATAACTGATTCTGACACTGGATAGTTAGTATTAATGTTGAAATAATTAAAAGTGAAATAAGATTCTACCCCCACTCCCTTCCAAAACATATCTGTTTTGGTCTCAGAATGCATTTTCCTTGAATAGGTCTGTGCCTGTGAAAAAAACATCTTTCTTTTTCCAGTGAAACTGCAAACCCAACATTAGTAATTGTTTTTTCTTACATTAGCACAGCTATTGACCTATGATAGGATAAGATGAGGAAAACTTGAAAGACTGGGATCTGACACTAGAACTATACACCTGAATGAGAAACACTTATTTGGGTCAACTGAGTCAGTGATGCTGAAAGCCTAATTCATCATCCAAGGCACAACATTCCAAGTGAATGATAGCTATACTTTGAAAATTAGGAAAGCATACATGTAGCCATAGCTTCAACTAACAGACAGATACAACTATGGGTGGTCATAGTCAAAGTCTTAGTAAGCAAGAGACAGAATGGAAGTCATCCAGTGGATAGTAGAACTACAGTCACTGTGTTGGGGCTCAGTAACAGGATTTAAGGAAGAAGGCTAGAAACCAAAGCAAAGGCAAGACAGATTTTAGAGTAATAGGCAAACTACAAAGTCAAATGATTCAGGTACAGTATGAAAACGAAATCATATAACTAAAAATGGTCACAATGGAGGAATTTCACCTACTGTAAGGATAATCTGACACTAAGTCTCAGAGTACTGTACAATAGCTACATATATACATTATCTTATGGATAGAATGGGTTGCAGAGTAGTTGATGGAGGTGAACATAGAGGAAGGCTAACTTTTAAGACCGGGTCAGCAAACTTTTTGTGTAAAGGGCCCCACAGCAAATATTTTAGACTTAAGGACAATATAGTTACAATGACTCAACTTTGCCATCATAATGGGAAGTCAGCCATAGATGTAAATCAACAGTTGTGATGGTTCCAAAAAAAGAAAGGAAAAAATCACAGGTAGTGGGCCAAATTTGCTCACAGGCTATAGTTTCCTATTTTAGAATGATAATCAATAATCTCAGGTGAGGGGAGAAATAAGTTTCACAAGAGTGGGACAAAAGCCAGGCCAAATCCTCTTCTTATTTTAAGAAATGAATTTGGTTTACTGTCACAGTCAGTCTTTTCTTCTTTCAATCATCTCCCTTCCTAAATCTACCAAAGAACTAGTCTCAAATACCTGCCTCCATAGTTGAGCCTCCATAGTTGAATTGGGCTGTTTGTTTATATAATATTTTGAATAATATGGATAGAAATCAAAATTATCTAAAAAAGTATTGAAATCATAGCATTATCAGATTATACTGATATTTTACCTCCTCTCTACATATATCTATTTTTCCTTTCTTTACTTTCATGATTGCAGCTCAGAGAAATACATCCTCAAAGATACTACATAAGCTTTGCCTGCAAATTCTTTACAACTTAGCTATGACTTAGTCCTTTCAGATAACCGTATAAGCAAGAAAATGTTCCCACAGAAAATTAAGGCTACTTTTTATTTTGAAGTTTTGAGTAATTCAGGTCAGAAGACATAGGTCAGTAAAGAAGAAGTAGAAACTGAGAATTCTCAGAGAGCTTCAAACTGTTTTCTGAGTAAATTATTTGGCTGAAATCATGTGATGACCTTTAGGCTGCAAAATATAGATCATATGACCTAACTGTACTATCTTCTGTTTTGGCTCAAATGCAGAAAATTCTAACTAATATAGCATGCAATGATAAAAAAATACTACTGAACTTCCCAGGAGAAAAGATAATAACATGTTCTTTGACTAAGACTAAAGAATACTGAAAAATATACATTTTCATACTATTCTTACATTGTCTGGATTGTGCAACCAGTCAATCCATGTTACTCTATTAGCTCAGTTACATTCACCTCTTATTTGGAGTCAGGACCTCTGAATAAAGTAGTGCTACAATAACAAGAATCCATTCCAGACTTTAAGTTATACTGGTGCTTATGGGAGAAAGCCACTGGGAGTTGACAGGGTTATACCTAGCCTTTCAACCAAACTGCAGGTGTGGTTTTCAATAAAGCTGCCAGCTTTTTCACTCAAAGTGTATTTATGGGCAGAAAAATAAAAATGGCATCTTGAGGTTCCATATTTATTTTCTTTCAATGATTTCCAGATCAAATTTGTTCAGTTTACAAGTAAAAAGATTTTCTTCCTAGCTCTCAGCTCAGGAAGTTCCCATTAGGATAAAAACAAAGCTGTATTCATTCATTCTGACACCATCACTTGGAAGGGCATTTCTGCTATCCAAGTTTCAGAGAAGATTTGTCGAAGCAGAAACCAAAAACTGCATCAGCTCTACCAACTCCTACACCATTCTGATACATTTGTTGCCCTCTATCATTATTGAAATAGCCACCTTGCCCCTTAATCACAGGAGATATATATGTATATCTCTCTATAGATAGAGAGAGAGAGAGCGAGAGAGAGAGAGCAGTAAAGAGCCCCAATTCATCCAATTTGATATAATGGTTATTTGTTCCATGATTCCTAACACATGGTAAAATTGTCATTCAGATTGGATTCTTCGATGTAATATAACTATATTTCCAGTCAGTTTCTTAGACTGTATATCACACATTGCAGTAATAGCTACCAAAGATTTAGTTAATAGTGTTATAGCTGGGTGTCTGATTGAAACTTTTTGAAAGGCCTATCTAAAATATGCCATACCAGAATGATTAATAACATTGAGTCACAGTGTGATGACTATAAAAGTGGGAGAAAAGAGAATATACTGGTTAGTGAAATTTGGTGAGTTAAAGGTAAAAAAAAAAGTTTATGTGATTCAATTTGTCATTGATCTTAGAAGTACCCAGCTATTTTCAAAAATGTATAAAAATTGGCAATAAAAGCTCTCCATAGACTATGATACTCTGTATGAAATTTTAAAACACTGGTTCAGCCATTTCACAGAAAAAGCCAACTGACAATCCTGAAAAGAAAAAAATCCTTATGATAAAATAAGGACCATATACAGTACAGTTACAAAACATAATTAGTGTGTTAATCATTTATTGCTGTGTAACAAATTACCACAAATTTAGCAGCCTAAAACACCATCCATTTATTAGTTCAAAACGCTGTAGATAATCCCGCGCCTTTGGGAGGCTGAGATGAGTGGATTGCCACAGCCCGCGGGTTCGAGACCCGCCTGGGCAGCAAGACCTCATCTCTACAATAAATCAAAAAATCAGCCGGGTGTGGTAGCGCGCGCCTGTAGTTCCAGCTACTTGGAAGGCTGAGGCAGAAGGATCGCCGGAGCCCAGCAGGCGAGGCTGCGGTGGCCGGGAGCGGCCACTGCACTCCAGTCTGGGCGACAGAGTGAGACTCCGACTCAAAAAAAAACCAGAACAACAACAACAAAAAAACTCTGTAGAAGTCTGAAGTCTGATATCATATGACTGAATTCTCTATATAAGGTCTCACAAGGTTGAAATCAAAGTAGTGGTTGGGCGGAGTTCTCATTTTAAAAAAATTCCTATCTAAACTCATTTTGTTCACAGAATCCATTAAGGAGAGATGCCCATCTCCTTATTGGCTGCCAGCTGAATACCACTCCCAGTTACTAAAGATCACCTGCATTCTTTGCAGTATGTCCCCCTCTTTATTCAAGCTAGTAACTTGTTAAATTCTCCTCATGTTTCTCTGACATCTTCTACAACTAGTCAGAGAAAATACATTTTTTAAGAGATTTATGTGATTAGGTTAGAATCACATAGATAATTCCCCTATATTAACATCAACTGTACCATATAACATAACTCATTCATTGAAGTAAGAGCCATACTATTTACAGTCAGTCCCAGGTACTACGCAGGACATGTATATGGTGAGGGATAGTGGCAAACTGTGGGTGCCATCTTAGAATCCTACTTACCACATTTGGGAAAATTGAACTCATCATTAATTCATTTAATAAATAGTTTCTAAGCACTTACTATGTATCAGGCACTGTTCTATCTGAGGAGTTATTACTTCCAATCAGAAATTACGGTTGACTTTATATTGTAATTCTGTAACAATAGAGTGGCTTACAACACAACTTTGGTATGAAACAGACCAGAATTGAGTCCCACTTACTGGCTGTGTAATCTTGGGTAAGTTAATTCACTTTTATGAGCTTCAATTTCTTTTTACAAAAAGCGAGAATACTACGGGTATCTTTTTCACAAGGTTGTTACAAGAATTAAGTGAGATAACATCTGCAAAGAGTTTAGTATAATCCTAATATATCAATCACTCAATAAATAGGGGTAGAGAGTGCTGTTAAACAATTTTGCAACACATATGACAATGTAGTCATGGGATCTTTATATTTTTCTTCTTCTTTGCAAGATCCAGTGATATATACTTTATATTCTTTTGGCTTTTCTATCACTATATAACTCTTCTGGAAGATACAGTGATATCTGTGTCTATGGCAACACCTTCAGGCAGCAGTTATTATAATACACATCAAGCTTACCATTAACTGAGGCCAATAATCCTGACCCTTTATCTGAAGAGGATGGCAGCTCTGTGGTGCTTGGATAATCTCAGTTCAGCTTTTCTTCAGTTAAATGGTCTCTGAAGGATCATTATGCTTTTTAATATAATATAAATTAGACAACATACACACATACATATGTTCACTCTGCTTATCATAATTGTACCTCAAGATCAAAGAAGCAGTGATGAAAATCTAACCACAATACCAAAAAACCCAGTGTCTCTTATTTTAGCTGATAGAAAAAGTTTTAATAAGTTTTGCCAAAGGCTGTTTTTTACACCAAGCAGAGACTCTACGAGAAAACAAATTTACTAAAAGATAAATCCAACAAAGTTCACATTTGTTGAAGAACAGGGAAATTTACAAGAAGCATGGCTAGACAGAGCAATTTGTACAGCTTTCACTAAAGGAGAACCAATCTAACTTCAAAGTCATACTTACACTTGTTTACTATCTTTATACAGATAGACCAACAACCTACTGTGACATTTCAAGCTCTTGCAACAAATCTTTATGTATGGTTTTAGAGAAAAGTCAGAAGTGATGATCATTTATACATGTTCAGAAATATAACAATGAAGGATACTAATTATCTCATGCAAAAATTGACATTAAAAGAAGCGTGGAATACATTATCCTTCTCATTTTCATGAGAATTTTACTTAGGGCTAGGGTTATAATGAAGGAATGTCTGCAACTTACATTTGGTGGTACCAGAGCCTTTTACAGTCTTAAATCGTTCGTTGAATTTATTTACAACTGAACTATCTCAATAAACACTTTCCAATTTCTTTGAGAATGGTTTGTTGCCCAGAAAGATTCAAAGTGGGCAAAAATCTATCAAAGAGGATGCTTCCACACAATGACATTACACTAGTAGGAGAATTTGAAGTTTGGATATTTTATTGATGATAACCAGTTTATAGCCCAAATTTCTCCAGATACTCATAGTCAACGTTGGAGCCCTCAAATAGACACTGAGGCACATAGTCAATTTCATACCATGATCATCAGAATAACGATTTGGTGTATAACAACAGCACTGAAAGCTATTTTTTTGAGGTACTCTATAGAATTTGAAGCAGTTTAAAGCAGTCCCTACCCAGTGGTTTAGCAATCTAATTAAGCACCTAATTTTGAAAATTGAGCCCTTGATGTTATCACTTACTAAGCAGATGGCTGATTGCAAGAAGGGGATGGGAGAAAGTCGGAATGAGAACCAAAAAACTTAACAGAAGTTACTTGGTAACTCACCCTGACAGTGGAAACCAGCAGAAATCAGAGAACAGCTTGAACTATGGCTTAATGTTGGCCTTTGAGAGTTGTCAGCACTCTAGAAATATGTCATTTTAATTAAATACAAATAATTGGAGAAGCACAGATTTTTAACCTAGCTTAGGTGGGTTGGGAAAGGGAATTTTGTTAGTTATTTGTAATTTTCATCAACAATTTCTGGTTCTTCATCTGGCCAAATGGTCGAGTTATACTATCCTATCTCCTTAGAATTGTATGTGGTCATTTGATTAATTTTGATTATTGAAATATCAGCAAAAGTAACCTGTGCCATTTTCACATGGAAGCTTTAAGAGTCAGTGTGCAACATAGTGACTTTTTTCCTTTTCTCTGCCACAGTGACTGGCAATGTTCTGGATTACAGACTTTAGTAGCTTGGGAAAGTGAGAAATAGATTCTGATATTTTAAGCTACTGAGACATCAGAATTGTTTGTTTCAAAAATAAAATATTCTGGTCTATACTGACTGTTATAGGGACCATAGAACTCATTTCTGAGTAAGAAGATAAATAATGTTTACTAGGATGAAGCCTTATTTTTATATCTGAGGGGGATGGACACACCATCTAGCTCTTTTGTTAACTGATAGAGCAAAAATGTTGCATACCTTGGACCAAAAATACCCTCCTAAAGCTGGATCCAAAAATTGTTGCACATATATATAAATTGATTAATGCTTTTAGTTCATATTTTTATCCAAAATTTGCATTAGAGAGAGTTTCAAATGAAATTAAAGAATAAAATATACAGCATATTAATTTAGAATTCTCCTGGAGCATTATGTCATAGTAGAAAACAAGTCATACATATAACTGCTTTGGTTGTGCCCTATAGCTATTAATTTTTTTCAGTTGGCATTGAGAAAATAGAAGAATCTGTTCCTTGAATATTCAAGAAGTTTTTTGTATGGTGACATAATCAGTATACTATATTGTCTTACAGTATTGACCTCATTTTATTCATTAAATGTAGTTGTGAAAAACAGTCTTAGAAAGGGAATGTGCATATTAAATCATATTTGCTTACTGACTTCTTTTATAATTTTAGAATTGCTTTCTTATTAGAAAGAATGCTTGTTTGAAAATAGAATGTAAACTACATTTTCAAAGTCTAACATTCACTCAAGAAGAGTATCATCTTGGCCTATGTGCACTTATGTATCTTATAGAATATCTCACAGTATGTTTGACAAACGGACAAATCATTCTGATAGCTCTATTTTTTGTTCACTAGTCCTTCAACTAGAATCTACTGAATGCCTTCTATGTACTATGGAAGATACAAAGATAAAAAAGCATGGTTCCTACCCTCAAAATGGTAGTTGCATAATCATTTAGAATATATATTGAATATTAAAATTCACTATAGTTATTTTATGTCTTTGAAAATTCTTACTCCATTAAACTTAAGCTCAAAATCAAGGCACCATACTGACACTTCATAAACACAACAGAGTACACTAGCTAAAAAGTTGTCATGAGTATATCTATATACTAATTAATAACTTTTAAGTAGTTATTAATTAGTACTAGTAATAGGGCTGCTGTAATTTCTCAAGTCTTTGGCAAGTGCAAGGCATATTATCACTCCATTTTTCTTCGATATTTTTTCCTAAATAGACAACAAATAGGTATTTCTAGTACTGAGTGGCAACTAGAAATTGTGTAAACAAAAGCCGAATAGATCTTATAAAGTAGATCTTATAAAAGAACCAAACTGCACAAAGCTTAAAGCATTAAGTAATACATGTACCTCTAATCAGACAAGAGTTTGAATTCAGGGGCATTGTCCGGGGCAGCAAGTTTAATACCAGCTATAAGCATGAAAATTCTGGAGTACAGGAGGACAGATGAGTTAAGAACAGAGGCACTAGGAAACAAATAAACATAGAGATAAGATATTATTCTGGGACACCGGTTGCTTAATGTCTAGCCACTTTACACTCATTCCCAGTCCTTCTTCTCACTGTTCTAGGGGAAAGTTACTGAAACATACATGGGTAGAGATCTGTTGCTAAGCTTCCCAGGATCAGTCTTATAAACCACATTTTTTTCAGTGGTTAGGATACTAGAGGCTTACCCAAGTTAATAGAGGTGACCTCCAGATTTCCTAAGTATGAAGACTATTCTACACATAATATGGATTCTTTATGTCTTGGAACAATTACTAGCTAGGAAAGGGAGGAAAGCCATATATGAACTTCCAAGAAAAGGAGAACCATATGTGAACTTTCAAAAAGGACTAGACCTTTATTTTTGCTTGAAGTGAGACCTATTATATGACTGATTGTAAAGTATACAATGAAACTCTGTGATATATTGAGGCATGGCCCACTTTCCTTGGTGCAGGGTCACCATAGACATGTGAATAATACTAGAAGCCCAAGAAAACAAGAGATAGAAAGCAGGAAAGTAAATTATAGAGTGACAAATTAAGAATCAGTGTCCAGGGAACTAGCAAGAGCAGAAGGACCTGAGATAAACTCTGAAACTAGAACTGTGGCTATTTGCTTTCTGTCCCATTTTATACTCCCTGTTGTGCTGAGTTAGGCAGGGGTTTCAGAAGAGTGTTTATAGCCAGCAGGAGGTGTAGGGCCCTGCTGAGGCTGCTAGCTACTGTTTAAGCTAAGGGCAAAGGCACCAGGCCTTTTGGGAGGTCCTTGCATCAGTCTTTAAAAGATTTTTGTTACTTTGGTGACTCCTTTGAAGGCAGGAGAGATGTTGCAGGCAATATGGCACCTGGTGGAAGAGCTGGAGCATGAGAACATGCGAGCCATACAGATAAGTAATCCCATTCACTTACTTTATTAATTGAGTCAATCCAAAACAAAATTAAATCAATACAAAAAGCATGATCAACTTGTAATATCATATTAATGGTCTTGCTGATAAATATTTACATTATTTATTAATGATTAGGACATCTTTTTTATAGATTCTAATCTATAAAAAAGGAGGAGCCCCACCCCTTCTGCTGGCTATACCACATTCAAGTGGTAAGAAGCATGTTCTCTTCAAACTCCTATAAGACTACTATTAAGCACTGCCCAATTTTAGTCAGCTGAAGTTCAACTGCTTACATTTTCAATGTGAAAGTGAATGAACTAAAGGTGTTTTTAAAAACTCTGTTCTGAATCTCCCTGGACTAGCAGAGCCTAATCAAAGAAAAGCTTTGTGATTCTGCTTTGAGGAGTAGGTGTGGTCTTTGCTAAAGAGGAGATAAAGGAAGCAATAGACAGACAGGCTGGGATATTGTCCTGGGGCAACTAATATTCTAGGTCCTTTACATAATCCTGGAAACAGAATCCTGGTGTCATGAGGTGGGAGTGTTAAATTCAAAATTAGATAAAACTCCTAGTCTGAATCCAGTCTTTGATTTATTTATGTATATGGCTGTGTATACAAAAGCAAGAATCATTTTAGAGGGTGTTATGTCTCTAGAATTTCCTGGAAAATAAAGTAAACTTTGTTCATCAAATAATAACTGCTGATGGTAATAGTTATAACAATAAATAAGCTGGTATTTTGCAATGCTAACCAAACATACATACCAGGCACTGTGCCAGGTTTTTTTGTTTGTTTGTTTTTTCTCTTTCATTTGTAACTAATCTGCAAGATGAGGATACACCACAGAATGGTAGTGGGGTCACTTGCTGTCTATCTCAAAGGAATAAAAAGAAAAAGAGAGGATGTAAATGACATTAAACAGAGAAAAGCAATGGATTACTCTATATTTGCTTTATTAAAGAGTATGTGAAATAGAGAAGCAATCCAGGAAGCCAAGCATATGAAGATAATAATAAAAACAATATCCAACATTTACTGAGTACTTGTTGCGTAGCAGATTTCCTATTAAAAGGCATTACATAAATTATATCATGTACTTCTCAGTGCAAATATAATGAAATTGAGGTTTAAGGAAGTTAATTACATCAAGATCATGCAGCTAAGTGACAGAGACAATATTGAAACTCGGTTGCTTCTGACTGCAAAGACTATCTAAGCTTCTAAACTTTGCTAAGGACTTCCAAGCAACTGTGTCATACAGATAAGAGTTGTCTGTGGGAATAAAGAGAATGGCCAGTAACTCAGTCTGTGAGTCAGACAACGCAAGATACTTAGCTTCAGCCATTTTGTAGGTACGAGGTTATCTCCAAGTTCATATTGCAAGCTGGAGAAATATTAGTTTCTGCATGAAAATACTAGCTTAATGGATTTTTTTAAATGTGCTAATTACATGCTTTAATGTTAACTCTGTGGTAAGAAAGCTGCTTTCATATTTTATATATTCCCATGAGTGCTATCAAAGGAGAAAAGGCCAACAAAGGCCACATTCTCACGAACCAGACAGCAATTCTTATTGGCAGCAAACTTGTTGCAATATTCTGTTACACAGAGAGTATACTAGCCTGGTATGTACTGATTGTCAAGAAAATAGAGTTCTGAATTAAAAGGACTACTGTGTCTTTTAGGGAAGCTGAAAGAGTATTACCCTAACATAAAAGCATCAAAACTCAAACGAAAAAGATTTACAGAGCAGAAGTCATGATTGTCTTCTAGAGAACTATAAAAGCTCAATGTGCTTTTGCCTTCTCTTGAGCCACTTCAATTATTTGATTATTGTCATTTTTATCATCATCATAACTGAAATGTATTGCACACATCACATATTAAGCACTATATGTATAATAACTCATTGAATCTGCACAGCATACTATGTGGTGACTACTATTATTGCTATTTTTTTATATTTGAAGGAACAATGGCAATTAGTGATTAGATTACTTGCCTTCGGTCACAAAGGTAGCAAATTTAGATCTGAAATTCTTCATGCAGTCTGACTTATGTCACTTATTAACCATTACATCTTTTCCTGAAACTGAAATGGCAGGTGAGAGTATCACTATCATTAACCTGGGGCTGTCAATTTCAGTATTAAAATAATATTCATGGTTACATATCTCCCCTGGCCTGGATACAGATACATATACTGGATATGAGAAAGATATGATGGGCAGCTGCCCTAATGTGATCAAATATGAGTAAGTTATAAACAGTATGAATAGAAGAAAATTTAAAGGGTACACCAATACATGCATATAAAATTAATTGCTCAAAAGAAGGACCACTCTATTCTAATTGTTTTATGTGCAAATGATCTTTCCTTTTCTGCTGCTCTTTGGCTAAGGGATCAAGAGAAATACAAATGAAAGAAGGAGAACTGCAAACAGCATCACACTGCAAATAATAGCTGGACCTTAATCAAAAGATACTGTAGGTATACATATTTTAAGAAAGTGACTGCTAGTTGTACATAAATCATTTGAAAAATCTTATACACCATATCATAAGTTTTTGATATAAACCCAAATAAAATGCAATTCTTCAGATTCTAGTTTCACTAATTTGAAATGGCAACATTGTCACAATTTAGTAAATTCTAGCTGTGAGTTAGGTACTATACACTTAAGCCCAAATGATTTCTTTAAGTTTTACAAAAATGCTTCAAAGTATATGCTTATTTTAAAGTAAAAAACCTTAGGCTAAAATAAATAAAATTCCAAAAATCATACTAATAGTTAAAAACTGGACTTTGATCTTAAGGGGAATGGATAGGATCTAATACTTTTTACCTACTATCTGCTAGATATTGACCTAGGTAACTGTACTGCCAGATACCAAAGACTCCACAAGTCACTGTTTCTGAGAGGCCAAAGAAATGACCCAGAAACAACAAACAGATACATGGGCTTTATTCAAGAACTTAGATGCAGGGAAAGTGGCCCAGTAGTAGTTGGTTGGACAGGAAAAATACTTCTGATTGTAAAAGGCACACAGGTTATATAGCATTTTACATAGGGCAAATAAGCAAATTTTACTCTTAGAGACTTTACTTCACCTTTTTTTTTCATTTTTTGTTTTATGGTCAGACTGGTTGAATGCACACTGACAGCTCATGAACCAGCAAGTAGAATCTCAGAATATGTTTAGGTATCAGCAGTGTGGTATACATGAAACCAAGACTCTGTGTTTGATGAACTACATACATTTCTGAGTCAAGTAGGCACATAGCTCAAATGACACTGACTGGTGGCCAAATGATGTTTCCCAAAATATAACTATATTCAGTAAAGGATGGATAGAATGTGTCTAGTCAATAATGCAGGTTTTAGTTCTATCCCCAGAGACGGGGGTTACAGAGAGTTTCAATAAAATATTAATAATTTTGCACATTCATGACCTAACACCAAAAATATCTTTCTCTTCTTTTTTTTAAAGAAAACTTTTTATCAGAAAGTAGTTTAAACAATTCACCTAAAGTTGAAGAGCAAGTGAGATGAACTCCAGGAACTGTCATTTTTCAGAGGCATATTTTGCATTAAATTTGGATACCTTGTTAAAAATGGGTTTTCTTTTTCTTTTTGCAGAACATGTCTTTTTTTTTTCCTTTACTTTTATAGCAAGTTTAAAATACCATTAAAAATCGAGTGGTCAGTGACTTTAAAATAGATTTGTTTCCAGCCAGGCGTGGTGGCTCACATCAGCAATCCCAGCACTTTGGAAGACCAAGGCGAGATAATTGCTTGAGTCCAGGAGTTCGAGACCAATGGGGGCAACATAGCAAGACCACTTCTCTATGAAAAAGAATAAGAAAATTAGCCTTAGCCGAGTGTGGTGGCATGCGTGTGTAGTCTCAATTACTCAGGAAGTTGAGGTGGAGGGATCGCCTGAGCGCAGGAGGTCAGTGCTGCGGTGAGCTGTGATCATGCCACTGCACTCCAGCCTGGACAATAGAGTGAAACCTCACTAAAAAAAATAAAAATAAAATAAAATGGATATATTTCTGGCCATTGAGAAAACCTGCTGTTCATGTGTTCTGGTGGTGATTATTTGCCATTTAGGGGATAATAAAAGGTTGAAATTTTTTTTTTCCCCAAGAAGGAATCCTGCAGAGCTCTGACTAAAAAAGACACAGCAGTTTGAAACAGCTGCTCAAGGGTGTAATAACCCCTTTGCATGTACCAGTATTTTGAACTAAATAGCAAAGTCATAAAAGTCTTCTGCTGTCTTCAATTCACATAAAGACAAATCCAACATAATCCTTTTGGATTCATTCAACATCCTTCCCCTTTTTCTTACAAACATAAAGTATCTCTTCTTCACTTTTCACTTGCCACTTCACATGTCTATTTATTGGTGGATAATATCCTCTAAATCAGTGGTCCCCAACATTTTCAGCATCAGGGTCCATTTTCATGGAAGACAATTTTTCTACAGACTGGGGTGGCGGAGAAGAGAGAGGATGGTTTTGAGATGATTCAAGCATATTACATTTATTGTGCACTTTATTTATATTATTATTACATTGTAATTTATAATGAAATCATTATACAACTCATCATAATGCAGAATCAATGGAAGCCCTGAACTGCTTTTCCTGCAACTAGATGGTCCCATCTGGAAATGATGGGAGACAGTGACACCTGAGTTGCGTTGCTTATGTCCAGTCTACTCCATAATCTCGTTTTGGTTACTAACACTGCAGAAAACCTCGTTTCACAAAGATAGGATGTTGGAAACAGAAACACGCTTTTCAGTGCTAATCTGACAGGAGACAGAGCTCAAGCAGTAATGCCAGTGAAGGGAAGTGGCTGTAAATACAGATTAAGCTTTGCTCACTTTATGCTCACCTCTTGCTGTGCGGCCTGGTTCTTAATGTGGCCTGGGAGTTGGAGATCCCTGCTCTAAACTTTGCAACTCAAAGTGCACTTTGTGGACTATCATATCATCATCATCATCTGCACTTTTGTTAGAAATTGCAGTCTATCACACTCAGTGATCTATCACAGAAACAAAGAACTGAATACCACATGTTCTCACTCATAAGTGGACCCTGAATATTTATCATAATACTACATGAAAGAAATTGGCAGTAGGGGATCACTGCCAGGGGAGGGAGGGGGTCACATAACACTAATAAGGGTACCTGATCCCAAACCAGGCAAAGTGAGGACCAATCGGAGGCCCAAACCTCACCTGTATGATGATCACTTATGTACCTAACCCTGAATTGTGCCCCACATGTTTAAAATTAAAAAAAAAAATTGCAGAATCCCTGGCCCTATTTCATACCTATTGAATAAGAATTAGCATTTTAACAAGATTCCTAGGTGATTCATATGCACATTAAAATTTGATAAGCACTGTTTTTTAATAGTTTCTCAACCCTGGCTCACCATTAAAATATCTATAGAAGGGGTTTAAAAAATACTAATGTCTAACCCTAACTTCCCTTCTCTTCTACTTTTCCCCAAAGTTTAGATTTAAATGGCTTGGTGTGAAGTCTGGTGATACTAATGTGTAGTCCAGAAAAGATATAAATGTATATGAATTATATATATATGTACACACACACACATACACACACACATATATACACACACACACACACACACACACACACACATATATATATAAAGATACATACACATATGTAATTTCAGATGTTGAGATATTTCAACTCATTGCACTTGACTATGAGTAACCCACATTTGCTCTACTCCCATTCATTCCTAACTTTTACTTCTGATACCAAGTTGCTATCTTTTATCTTATTCTGTTAACGACGGTCAATGTCTTTGAGAAACAAATGGAACACTCTCCAAATAAATATTGCTGCTTTGTCACTGAGCAAAATTGTCTTTCGATTGTATTCTTAAATAGTAGCTAGTAGCACTTCAAATATGAGGCCTGAGTATTTGGCGTGTGGCAAGTTTGGGGCCAGCTGAGATGCAACTCTAAAGTGGGCAACCAAAGAATATCTGACTTGACAATTAACTTTAAACTACTCATTAAGAGTAGAATTTCTAGTTACCCATCAACCCTGATCAATTGTTACTAACTCTGCTATTAAAAGGTACCCACAGATGGCCAATCATATTTACAAATGTATTTGTTAGATCTACACAAAACTCCTTTTTGTCTTCTTGGTGAATCAGTAAGTTCTTATTAGAAAAATAACAAATAACCTTTTATTAAGAATACTAACCCCAAAGTTCTTTGTCACTCATATTGATATAATAGGTAGTTCCAAAGGAATTATGGATTAAGAGAAACGTGAATCATAATACTTAGTTTTCTATGAAGTTGCTCTGTTCATTATGCAAAATCTAGTGCAAACAATGTTTCTCAGTCACATTAAATTGAGCAGGAGTACAAAAATGATCACATTTTCTTTAAAGTGATTGAAGTGATATTTTCACCCTGAATAAAGCAGGAGAAATACACTGACAATTTTCATTATAACCACTGAATCACTTCTCAACAGGCTAGAAATAACCATCTTAAATCTATGTTCTTGTCACTTTGAAATACACTGTGTGTGTGTGTGTGTGTGTGTGTGTGTGTGTGT